>NC_037680.1:8662350-8734178 GCF_003255815.1 Theropithecus gelada
GGTTCAACTGATTCTCCTTCCTCAGTCTCCCAAGTAGCTGGGATTATAGGCATGCGCCACCACGCCCGGCTAATTTTGTATTTTTAGTAGAGACGGGGTTTCTCCATGTTGGTCAGGCTGGTCTCGAACTCCCGACCTCAGGTGATCCACCCACCTCAGCCTCCCAAAGTGCTCGTATAGGTGTGACCCACCATGCTCAGCCTCGGAAACTAGTCTTCAGAGAACCTGGGGACGCTAACTTTTTACAAAGTAATTTCAATCTGTGATCGTAGAACCTCTGAAGGGATATTGATTCTTTAAACAGACATAAATAAAGTTAAAGTCAAAAACGTCTTAGTCATAGAGAGGCAGCACCCTCTAAATATCAGACCTTGAAAATTGATTACAGGCTAAAATCACAAAGTAGAAAATGACAACTGTTAAATTTGTCGTGTGGTTTCACTCTCCCAGATAGCTTTGTACAGTGTCATCTAAAATTTAATCAGCAATGGGAAACTAGATTAAATTTAATTCAAAATTTTATTTTAGAATAATTTCAATTTGAATACTTCTTTGGTCTTTCTTCATGCCCTTCTAAATAGTATTAAATTCAAAACTTTGTATTTCACTTGCCTATTTTCTTTACACACTAATGTTTATTTTCCATCAACCTTATTGCCATGTTGCTTAAGAATCTCAAGACCAGCCTGGCCAACATGGTGAAACTCCATCTCTACTAAAGACACAAAAAATTAGCCAGGCATGGTGGTGCGCACCTGTAATCCCAGCTACTCAGGAGGTGGAGGTTTTAGTGAGCTGTGATTGTGCCACTGCACTCCAGCCTGGGTGACAGGGTGAGACTCCGTCTCAGAAAAAAAAAAAAAAAATACCTTGGCACAAACAGCTTAAGACCACTCAGCGGTTGTTCCTACCCATTCAGTGGCCTGAGAAGTGGGAATTGAAGACCAGTCTTCTGTGGTAGTCTGAGTGCTCCAGTTTTCAGCAGAGCCCTACTGAATAAGCACAGAGAGCACCTGCACACCTTGAGACCAGTCTGCAACCTCAGGCTGAGTAGCAGCAAACTGAGGAGCTAGAGTAGGCCATTCATCTTGAAATTCTTCTTCCTTGATCAGAGCTTTTTCAGCAGCAGCCTGCTCTTCCTTTTTAATCTCTTTAGGATCTCTGTAGAAGTAGACATCAGGCATGACCTCCCGCAGATGTTCATGGGAGAAGGTGCCACACATGTGCAGAACGCCCCGGGCCACCATCTACCACATCAGCCCCACTGAGTGAGCTCCTTTGTTGCATGGGATGGCAATGTCCACACGGCACAGAGGAGAATCTGTGTAACACAGCTCAATAGTAGGCAGGTTAACAAAAGTTGCCTCTGTGAGAGGATGGTGGTCAGTCCTGGGATTATTAACCACTAGAAGCTGTGGCTCCTGAAAGGCTGCCAGGATCTGGTTAGTGAACACCATAAGAATGAAGCAACCAGCAACTGGAGTTGCTCCAGTGGCAGCAGCAAACTTTGGCACAGCCCTCTGGCCAGTATTCCTGGAGGACATGACACTGACATCAGTTTTCAATGGCAACAATCACACGGGCGGCCAGCAGAAGCTTTTCCCAGGTCCTCTTCAGATTTAGGATATAGATGCCATCACTTTTCCTTTTATAGATGTACTGATCCATCTAGAAGTCAAGGTGGGTGCCACCTAAGTGGGTTCCTGCTGCAAGAAACTTGAGGACATCTGCTACCTTCATTTTCAGGATATCACAGGTTCCAACCACTGTAAAAGCTTCCCTTTAAGTTACAACAGGAATCCAGTACCATTTGGGCCCTTCTCTGGGTAGCACAGAAAACTCAATTTTCCTTAGGAGAATCCTTAGGATAATCTGCATGATTCTCTTTATTCTTTCAGATTCTTTTAACATATATTGAGCAAAACTATAGCATAGTACTCTAATAAATCCGATTCTACTATCTTAGTTGTTTGCAATCACTCCTGAACACAAAGCTATAAATTTTGCTTCACAAGGTCCAGCCTGTATGCAGAATGTTCTACATAATAAATATTCCATAGAAGTCAAAAGTCAACACTTTAAGTGTCATTATTCTAATAATAATTTTTCAAAATTAATTCCAGATGTCTTGTACTCTTAAGTTCATCATATTAAATTGCAGTCCAGGTAGCAGTTAAATCAACCTCACAGGAGTAATGAGCATCACAGTTAATTTTCTCTTTTTTTCAGTGTCTTTTTTTTTTCTTTTTCTTTGAGTCAGAGTCTCGTTTTGGCACCCAGTCTGTAGTGCAATGGTGCGATCTCGGCTCACTGCAGCCTCTGCCTCCCAGGCTAAAGCAATTCTCCTGCCTCAGTCTCCCAGGTAGCTGGGATTACAAGTGTCCACCACCACACCCAGCTAATTTTTGTATTTTTAGTAGAGACGGGCTTTCACCATATTGGTCAGGCTTGTCTCTTGACCAGGCTGGTCTCGAACTCCTGACCTCATGATCTATCCGCCTCAGCCTCCCAAAGTGCTGGGATTACAGACGTGAGCCACTGCGCCCGGCCAGTGTCTCTTGTTTTATGTGGTTGTTGGGCATGTGTGCACATGTGCATGTGTATGTACAAACATGCATGAGTGTACATGCATGTATTTATCATTTATTTTTATTGTCACCCATGCTCAGATTTCTGCTTTTCTTCTTTATTGCTCCCTTAAATTCTCCCCATGCCTTCCAAATTTCTGAAGGGAAAATTTAACCTTTTATAACAAAGTTAAACAGAGTGCTACACTCTTTCCTCCAAGAATCTGAGTTTTGTCTTTTTGTTGAGGGGTTGAGGGTTAAGAACCTTCACTGTCACCAAGAAGTACTTCCTCAAAAACAAATAGATTTCAAAGAAAATGAATGGTAGAAGAGTCATCAATGCTTCTATCAGGTGCCAGGAGCTTTTCATGTAAAGGTCATCTCTTTAATATCACAACTCTTCTAGGAAGATATTATTAACCACCATTTTATCTGTGACTGAACAAACCTAAAGAGATCCAGTAACCTGCCCCAGTCATACTGACGATAAAAGAACCCAATATAGAGCTAGATTTCTGACAAGAACATCCACATTTTAAGGGTTACATCATAGTACATCAAGCCTCTAGAAAGTCAAATTCTAGACAATTAATATTTTACTTTGTAACCCTTTATATTTTTCACAAAAGTAATAAGATTTATATTATTCTGTTATCTTAGAAGTTACTGTTACTGTACATATGACCAGCATTATATGTGGACTAAATTTAATTTATTGTAGAATACTCTTAGGAAAGAAGTTTTGGCAATAATCTTCAAAAATTAAAGTAATCTAAACTACTTTATTATTAATACATCAAATCAGAGTAGGTTTTAGTATGATTTAGTATAATAATATTTGTAGGAATTTCCTATTTGCAGAAAATGACTCTATTAGAACATTTCTCAAACTGTGTTCTGAAGAATAGTAGCTCTACAAAATGTTACTTGAAGTTCCAAATTATGGGATCCGTGATATTAAAAGTTAAAGAACACCACACTATAATTCCCATATTAGACGTTTTGAAGTGAACACTACAGGTTCTGAAAAGTCCCAGGTGGGAGATAGGGATACAGGGTTTCTCTGGAGTGGTATTTCCACATAAGTTTCTAAAGCAAGGGTCTATCAGTTTACAGATATAGAATACAATTCAGTTAGAGATTTATAGACAAACATGTTGGTGATGTTGATAAATTTTTTTTTTTACATTTTCACTTTCAAATCAATAGATACATAAATAGAAAAAGTGAGTTCTTTTAAAATATAGTTAACTATAATTACCGTTGTGGAATGTGTAATTATCATGTTTAAAAAGGCAAATTATTATGAAAGTTAATTCACTTGGGAAACCACAGTGTTTGACTCATGGCAAACTCTAAACTACAGATTTATCAACTAAATGACAAAATGTTCTGCTCATTATTTTCCATTTATTTTATTTTTATTATTTTTTGAGATGAAGTATCACTCTGTCACTCAGGCTAGAGTGCAGTACCACGATCTTGGCTCACTGCAACCTTCACCTCACGGGTTCAAACAATTCTCCTGCCTCAGCCTCCCAAGTAGCTGGGACTACAGATATGCACCACCACCCCCGGCTAATTTTTGTATTTTTAGTAAAGCCGAGGTTTCACCATGTTGGCCACGCTGTTCATGAACTCCTGACCTCAGGTGATTGCACACCTGCCTTGGCCTCCCAAAGTACTGGGATTACAGGCAGGAACCACTACTCCTGGCCTACATTTTCCATTTTAATGCATTTAGCCTTTCTCAAACCTTAATCCTTAATTTTCCACAGTTGGGCAAGGATATTCAATATTGTCATTAATTCTTATATTCTGTACGTAGTACTTTGACACAGTTACATTTTCCATTTTAACACATTTAGCATTTCCTAAAATCTGAGTCCTTAATTTTCCATAGTTGGGCAACGATATTCAATATTGCCATGCTCATACTCTGTGCATAGTGCTTTGACACACTACACTTTATTTCAGTAGTTCTCTCCCCTCAGTGTGAAAAATACAGATCTTTTAAAGTATAGTACATTCTAAGCCTATACAATCTGTTTTGATTTTTAGTCATATTTTAATATATATTTTATTCCAAGGTTCACATGCATAATAGGATAACCATGTGTTTACAAGAAATAACAGCATTATGTGCAGAGCTAGAGGAGTTAACTGCTGAATTTATGAGTGTGTATTACCACAGCCTCCAAAGTGTCCATGGCAATACTCATATAAGTAATAGGAAAAATATATTGTAAGTATTAAGCAATACTTAGGAAACAAAAAGAAAATTAATTTCCTCTTTATATTGTTGCTTTTTAAAAATCTTTTCTGCTCTAAGATGCTACCAAAAAGTGTATTGTTCCCAAGCAGATTGTGTTAGTGACTCGTTCTCTTTAAGAAGATAAAAGAATATAAAAGGAGAACTAGGCCATGGTATAAACAGAAGACCTTAAGTAAGGACAGCGGCAGATAGGAGTCTTTTAGACTTGAGATGATGGAAATCTAACTGTGAACTGAGTAACTATGAGCCTTAGATCAAGGACACCCAGTCCCTGCATGTTGGAGGGTTCTCCCTCCCTCCTCTAGCTCACTCCTTATTCCATAAGGCCAAGGGGAGTCTAAATTACCTATTGATATTATACCTATCTGGAATCAATACCCACCCAGGACTCTAGACATTCCTCTCCGAGCCCTCTGCCCTGGTCTGTGGGAGTTCATTCCTTGGATTTTCCTCTTTGCAATGAATTTTGCCACCTATATGGGTATCTCTGGGCCTGAGGCATAGCATGTTTAAACAGTTTCAACATACGGACTGGGGCATTCACACAGGTTTGTTTGAAGCTCTCAAGATGCTAACAGCCTCAGGGGTGAACAAAATCTGGTGTTAGACACAGGGCAGCTGTCAGGTGCTAGTTCGCCTGTACCACTCTTTTTGTTTTGTTTTGTTTTGTTTTGTTTTGTTTTCTTGACTCCAAAACTTTAAGGAGTCAGATGATTCTCAATTCAAATCTGGCTCTCCGGACCATTAAGAAGATATTTTTGTCAAGGTAGAAGGATAGCATATATTTTTAACAGCCTGTCAGATGGATTCATGAGTTAAATATTTAATGTAAAGCTAAGAATCTCCATTTACGTTCTTGTTCTAGCTCCAAAGACATGATGACTGCGACTGCTCTATCACATCACCCTTCACTAATGGAAACAGACACATGGTATGATTTGAATCATTTCAGGGTCATCTGGAGTAGAGGTGGACTGGCAAGGTGGCCTGGAGGTTGAACAGTGAGGACCCTATAACAACTGAAGCCATGATTCAGGGAGCCTATGGTGCCATCCTGAGCCATGAAGAGCTTGGGTAGGCCTGTTGTGGGGTGGGGGGACAGGGTGCAGCACACCAACATGGCACATGTATACATATGTAACGAACCTGCACATTGTGCACATGTACCCTAGAACTTAAAGTATAATAATAAAGTATATATATAAAGTATATAATAAAGTATAATAATAATTATAATAATAATATAATAATAATAATTATTATTATAATAAAAGAGCTTGGGTAGGCAAGAGAGGACCACCAGTCTCTACTGGACACACAAGACAGATGTCACTCTGGACTCTAACAGTTTAGGAGCTCAGCCATTATGACCAACAGAGAGAGTAGCAACTACAGGAATATAGGAGAAAAAAAAAAGGAGTTCACATTTGTCACAGGGCATCACAATGCAGGGATCTTATCTCAGCACTAAGAGCTTAGGAAATCAACCCTTCCCTCAGATGCCACTTTAGGATGAGTAGGCAGAGAGGTACTGGTTGAGAGGATTTTTAACCAAGAGAGTCAGCACTGCCTAAAGGGATACTTGAATCTACAGCATTATAGACCAATGTAAGATTAGATGTAAATGAACCAAAATAAAGTGTGATATCCCAATACTCATCACATAAGGAAGACCAAATCCGTTAAAGAAAAAATAAATTACACTTTGTGTATTTGAGGTGAAGGATAGACAATTTTATGACACCACTACTTATGGACAGATATGTGTTTATGTAACACTCTGTATATTTAAAAAGCTGCTGAAAGTTTTATGATCTTTTACCTATACTTCCTTCAGTCCTAAAAACCTCAGAAACCTTTTCTCCAACTATCTCTTCTGGATTTCATTGATGTTAAAAACTAGACACATTTAAATTTTGAAAGCATCATACTTAGTTCAGCCCAAATAAATCACACACAATGTAAATAGTAGTCAGTAACTTGTCAAGGATTTGGTGTTTACCATGTGTCAGATGCCAGGTGTGGTATAGGAATCTCAGAGCTGAATCAGTTATGGAAATGCTCTGCAAAGAATTTACAAGGGAATGCATGTATAGAAATCAGATGCTGTGGTGGCATAAGGAAGAGTTGGTCATTTATCCCTCAGAGAAATATGAGTAATTTCCAAATGCAGTTGACACTGTCGCAGAGTAGCTATTTCACTAGGTGACCCTGTTTGGGTAAGGCTATTCCAGATAGAGGAAATAAATTAATAAAAATTATAGGCTGGGCACAGCAGCTAACACCTATAACCAGAACACTTTGGGAGGCTGAGATGGGTGGATCGCCTGAGCTCAGAAGTTTGAAACCAGCCTGGGCAACATGACAAAACCCCAGTTCTACCAAAAATATAAAAAAATTAGCCAGGCGTGGTGGTGTGTGCCTAGTCACAGCTACTGGGGAGGCTGAGGTAGAAGGGTTACTTGAGCCTGGGAGGCAGAGGCTGCAGTGAGCTGAGATCATGCCTCTGCGCTCCAGCCTGGGCCACAGAGGGAAACTGTCTCAGACAAAACCAAAAAACATCAGAGCAAAGGGAAAATAATCCCCAACTGCATACATATACATTAGCAAATATTCTTTATAATACTTTTATTTTACATATGGGTGAGACAACCTATTATGGTTTAAGGTTCTGTATTAAATATTAAATAAACATATTAAATATGGTCGGGTTCTATAATTCTATTGAAGACATGCATAGGCTTCATATCACGGAGGACCTTGTATGTCATACCAAGGAATTTGGATTCTAACCTTGTAGGCACTGGGAAATTAGTAAAAGATTAAACTTTAGGAGTTCACATAACCAATTCGATATTGTAGTGATCACCTTGCCACTGCAGAAGTATTAATTGTAGAAAAGCAGCAGGGCCAGTTAAAAGATGAATGGAGCCTGAATTAAGTTGGAAGCACAATAGTAACTCCAGGGGAATGGATCCAGGAAGTGTCAAGGAGGTGGACTGATGGAACTGGAATACGGTTCATAGGTAAAGGACCAGGAAAAGGGAGGCATGGAGGAATTCTAGACCCCTGTCTTGAGCGACTGGTAAGTGACGGTATCATTCACGGAAGTTTGGAGAGCAGAAGATACAAGTTAGTAAGGAACAATAGGGAGTTCAACTTTGAACATATTAAGCTTGAGGCACCTGTGGATTGTTGAAATCCCAATTCTTTAGTAGAAAATAGTAAATTAAAGCAAGGTGTTAAAGGCTTAAAATACCATTCAATTTCTCTAAATTTTAATGGAATAAAAGACATTCCAAAGGTCCGCACGAAAGGGCATTTATTAATTATGCCTTTGGTTTGTGTGAGTGAAAGAGAGAGAAAGAAACAGAGGGAAAGAGCAAGCCTGGAATTAACTCTGTACTCAGTAATTATTCCACAATCAGAACATCAGAGCAAAGGGAAAATAATCTCTAACTGCATTAATATGTATTAGCAAATATTCTTTATAATACTTTTACCAGCAGTACTGGTACACATTATTGTCTATTATATAATGAGAGAGAAAATAAACCATTTTTATTTATTTTTTCAATGCTTATTGAGATATAATTGGAAAAAAATGTATATATTTATGGTGTACAATATGTTTTGATGTGCCTGTATATTGTGAAACGATTACTACAATCAAACTGATTAACACACCCATTACTTCACATAGTTACCAGTTTTTCTTCGTAAGTGTGGTAAGAACATTTAAAATTTACTCTTTTTAGCAATCTTTAAGTACAAAATACAATATTGGTTAACTATCGTCACCATGCTGTACGAAAGATCTCCAGAACTTACTCATCCTGCATAATTGAAACTGCACCTTTTGACCAACATCAACTTACTTTGAGTAAAATTTTCATAAAACAAAATCTACTCATTGTAACAGTATTTAATAGAAAACACAGAACGTCTCTGCCACTCCAAGGAATGCCCTTTTAGTCACTAGGTTATAAATTTAACTAAAATCAAAGCATCAAATCAAATCATTTAAGACTATATTGAGCATTTAAGATGACAAGATAAGATGACAAGATAAAACAAGTGTAAACTTGTTTTATTCATCGTTTTATTCTCATAACGGAAGCCACAGAGGAGCTAATAAATACAAACTGGTTAAAGAACAAATTTTTGAATTCATGTACACATCTCCACTGCATTTAATTTATTCTTATCTTTGAGGCATATCTGCAGAATACACACTAGAGTTATCCCCCATAACTCTGAAATTTAACGAGAAATTGTCACTTCCCTGACTCATTATGAGAGATAGGTTCCTGCTCTCATGTGGAATAATCAATCTCATATACAAAATAGACTTTGAGTGGGCCAGGCAATATATTGTCATCAGATTCATTTGATAGTACGCTAATTGCTCAACATACACAGCAACTCTTCCCTCTTCTCATTCTCAAGACCTGGCAGTAGCCAGATCAGTTTAAGCTCACTGCACCCTCCAGTGATCTTCCTATGCCACTTCACGGTATTCTGATAGGGCAGCGTGAGACACACCCAGAACAGAACAGTAGGAACAACATCATGTAACTACTACCTTGTCAAAACAGCACATTTTCTAAGACAATCTACAGGCAACTGGCCAGGAAGAATAGCCAATTAGAGAACTTGAGAAACTTGAATATATTTGTAAAGAGTAATAATTAACTTTAGATTGTTAAGCATTTTCAAATTCCTACAAGAAAAGCACCATTTAAATCTAGATCTAAATAAGTGTTTTAAAACACAAAAACCAAGAAGACTGCTTTTTAAACCATGGGAATGTCACCTTGGGAGATATTACTTGAGTTCAAATAGATAAAACTCCTGGTATTTCATTATGTCTCTTTTACTTATGTGCCAAGAGAGAATAACTAATAGGGAGAGAAAGAAAGGTTTTATATTTGCAGGTCGTTATGAAAAATGCAAGCCATTCATACAACAGAATATGTGATTACTTATGTGGACACCAGGTAGAGTTAATGGGCCTCTGAAACCTATTATATCAGTCACTAGAAAGTACCTATAAAGCTAAAAATTGAAACTCACATTACCACTGAATATTCAAATGAATACTATGGTTACTAATTCTACAAAGGAAAATGTACTACATTTATTACAATGTTCTGAGAAGAAATAAAAAAATTAAACGTACTTTTACATCCTTGAGGACAAATTTCATATTCTATTCTGTTTTATAGCCACAATATCTAGTATAATAATGCAAAGGTATTATATATATGTTATATATATAAGATATATATGTTTATATATATATAAAATATATATATATGTTTTATTATGTAAGCCTTAAAAATAATTTTACCTATGGGTGATCTAATAACATGGTAGTCCTTTCCAGCTTGTTCTTTAGTCATAGAACCAATATCAAATCTCAGAAGTTAGAAATAATTCCAGCCATTCAACTGTTGGAAGTTGGACAGATTTTTTGTGAATATATACACACAATTTGAATTCATATTATATTTAGTTTTTGTTTCTCACAATTTCTATGTTTGCAATACCTTTACATGGCCCCAATTTCCTCAAATTGCTTTTTTATCCCTAGAGAGTAGTCAGTTAAGGAGAGAGTTGGTGGGCACTCTCAAAAAATTAAATTGAGTATATATTTTACGTATCACAATGCTAATATTGCCTGCATGAAAAACATTGAGAAGATCAATTATAGCCATGGTAATAAAAACAACAGAAGCTCTTTCATGAGGTTAGAAAACTTTGTATTAAAATCAAACTCACGGCCGGGCGTGGTAGCTCATGCCTGTAATCCCAGCACTTTGGGAGGCTGAGGTGGGTGGATCACCTGAGGTCAGGAGTTCGAGACCACCCTGGCCAATGTGGTGAAACCACAGCTCTATTAAAAATACAAAAATTAGCCAGACGTGGTGGCACGTCCCTGTAATTCCAGCTACTTGGGAAGCTGAGGCAGGCGAATCACTTGAACCAGGGAGGCGGCAGTCGCAGTGAGTCCATTTTGTGCCACTGCACTCCAGCCTGGGCAACAGAGCAAGACCCAGCATTAAAAAAAAAAAAAAAAATCAAACTCACAAGATAAAAACTGACTTACCCCAAATTTTGACAACTGTTATGTCCACCCAAATCACCAACAGTACGTATAAGTTTAATACAGTTGCTAACCAATGCTAACTGTTTGCAGTGGCAATTGTTGATTGTAAGCATCTATCATAAATACAACATGTCACTGGAGTGTCCCTCTGTCTTTGCTGTTAGAAGATGGCTAAAAGAAAAGGTTATGCCTTAATTAGATGAATATTCCTTGTGATTCTATGAGAACCTAGCAAAATATAAATAAAACATGTAATCTTAGTGTGTATGTTTTACATGTTTAATGTTAAATATATATATAAGTAATGGGCATAAGTATCACATGTAAACATGTGACACATATACTGTACATTCAAAGTACAAATCACCTGTTTTATTTTTAAAAAGTCATTTTTATTTCTTTCTAGTCCTCTATATCAGAGTTTATTTTACTATATCTGATCATTCCAAATGTCTTAATATTTGAGCAATGCTGAAAACTGGTATGTAACTTGAGTGAATCATGCAGAGCTTAATTGTGTACACAATGTACACACACATTGAAGTTGTGGATATTGCATCAATGCAGTTTCAATGTAGTTTGTCTCTCTGAGAACATCTCACTTTCCATTCTTCATTACAAAAGAAAATAAGCCTAAATAAATCATGGAGTTGAGACCTTAAATGACAATTACATATGTTCTTTTGAAATATAGATGTTGAAATTCACGGGAGAGAAGTCAAATCCTCAACAACAATATCAAGACAGAAATTTAATCTTAGTGTTGAAGTGAACACAGACACTGCGAGAAAATCCATAGCAAGCTGACAACGTAGAAAACATGTGGACCTCTCAGTGAGGAGCTCCCAGCTCACCAATTTTAAATGCATTATTTCACCCTTAATCACCAAAGTAACCAAAATTTCTAGCTTAACTGGGAAGAAAGGTGGGGTGACATTAGATACTGGTTTAGCTTGATGATTAACTCATAATCTATTCCAAGCATATTAGTTAAGTACTTCCCTAAAATAAATATTAGACTGCATTTTTAGTGAGTAAAAGCTGGCAAACCTCAATATAGTATTTCCCATTACTTCAAAACTTCCATGTCAAACACTTTGCCCATTATATAGAATTGCATATATATATATATGTATATACAAACATACATATACATACATATATATATATATATATATATATATATATCCACACACGCATAAAATTTGCTTTCCTTGAACCTAAAACATATCAGATAAAAAAAAAAATGTAGTTGAATAAAGGCTCTTCACCGATTCTGTTTGCCTTTTCATTTTCTTTCTTTTTAAGAGCCGGAATAGGAATGTAGAAAGCAGTGGAAGGTTTTGTTTAACTAAAGGTAACTTTCTACATGTCTTTTTCTTTTCAGCCTAAATAGCCTATACACATTATTTCAATCAAAAGTAGCGTGTAAACAATTGTCTATAAATTTAATACATAAATTAAATCAAGGCTTATCTCTATTTTTTTCTATTCTTTATAATTACCTTGTTCCCATCACAATTAAAATAATCATATTCTTGAGACTTTCCTGCAATTTGGATCATCCCTATGGTAAGAGGCTGAGATTACATCTGGAAATGGCTCTGATTACTCCTTCCATGTCTCTGATTTTGGGGGTGTAATGTTCATATCTTGAAAATTTAGCCATTGTATAGGTAAAATTCAATCACCAGACAGTCTGCTCTTTGTCTTCAGAAAATTTGTCTTTTCTGGACTTTTCATATGAATGGAATCATACAATACGCAGTGCATATGCTTCTTTTACTCAGCACAATGTTTTCAGGACTTATCCATCTTATAAAGTAACCACCAGGAGTTTCTTCTTTTTACTGTTAATTATTAGTAATCCACTGTATAAATACACATTCTGTATCCATTTACTAGTTAATAGAATTCTGTATTGTTTGCAGTGTTTGAGTATATAAAGAATGTTGTCATAAACATTCCTGTACAAGATTTTGCATAGCTGTATGTCTCATTCTGCATTGGCATATAACTAACAGTGGAATTATTGAGTTATCGAATAAGTATACATTTTACTTTTTAGGAAACTGTCAGATTGTCTCGCCAAGTGCTGTGCTATTTTGTATTTCCACCAGCAATGCATAAAGGTTCTAGCTTCTCCACATCTTGCCAGTGTTTGGTATTACCCTTTTGATTATAGGTATTCTTGTAGATATACAGAGGTATCTCATTATGTTTTTAATTTGCATTTTCCTAAAGATAATGGTGGTGAGAACCTTTCCATATATGTATTACCTAATCACATGAATTCTTTCATAAAATATTTGTTAAAATCTCTTGCCTAATTTGTTTTGAGTTTTTAAAATATATTTTAGATATAAGATCTTCATAAAATACAAGGTTTGCAAATATGTTCTCCCTGACTTTTCATTCTCTTAACAATGATGTCAAGTTTATCAATTTTCACTCGTATGAATGATGCTCTTGATATCACATTTAAGAATATTTGTCTAAATCAAGGTAAAAGATTCCATGGTAGTCTTTTTCTAAAAAGTTTTATAGTGTTAGTGCTAACATTAAAGTCTTATATGTTCTGAATTTTTTTTTCTATTGCGATATCAGGATCTAAATTCATTTTTTTAAATGGATATATAATTTGCCTATCACCATTTGTTGAAAATACTATTCTTTCCTTCAATGAATTGCCTTGAAATTTTTAAAAATTAATTGACCATAAAACCAAGGGCTTATTTCTTGACTTTCAATTCTATTTCACTGATTTATATGTTTGTCATTATAATAGTATCACATTTTCTTGGCTACTGTAACTTTATAGTAAGTTTTGAAATCAGGTAGGGCAATTCCTCCAATTTCTTACTTTTTTTTTATTATACTTTAAGTTCTGGGGTACATGTGCAGAACGTGCAGGTGTTTTTAGGTATACATATGCCATGGTGGTTTGCTGCACCCATCAACCCCATCATTTACATTAGGTATTACTCCTATACTCCTAATGTTATTCCTCGCCTAGCCCCCCATCCCACGACAGGTCCTCGTGTGTGATACTCCCATTACTGTGACCATGTGTTCTTTGTTCACCTCCCACTTATAAGCGAGAACATGTGATGTTTGGTTTTCTGTTCTTGTGTTAGTTTGCTGATAATTATGATTTCCAGCTTCGTCCATGTCCCTCCAAAGGCATGAGCTCATCCTTTTTTATGGCTGCATAGTATTCCATGGTGTATATGTGCCACACTTTCTTTATCCAGCCTATCATTGATGGGCATTTGGGCTGGTTCCAAGACTTTGCTATTGTGAATAGTGCCACAATAAACCTACACGTGCATGTGTCTTTATAGTAGAATGATTTATAATCCTTTGGGTATATACCCAATAATAGTATTGCTTGGTCAAATGGTATTTCTAGTTCTAGATACTTGAGGAATCGCCACACTGTCTTCCACAATGGTTGAACTGATTTACACTCCCACCAACAGTGTAAAAGCATTCTTGTTTCTCCACATCCTCTCCAGCATTTGTTGTTTACTGACTTTTTAATGACCACCATTCTAACTGGCATGAGATGATATCTCATTGTGGTTTTGATTTGCATTTCTCTAATGACCAGTGATGATGAGCTTTTTTTTTCATATGTTTGATGGCTACATAAATGTCTTCTTTTGAGAAGTGTCTGTTCATATCCTTTGCCCACTTTTTGATGGGGGTGTTTGTTTTATTTTTTTTCTTGTAAATGTGTTTAAGTTCTTTGTGGATTTTGGATATTAGCCCTTTGTCATATGGATAGATTGAAAATTTTTTCTCCCATTCTATAGGTTGCCTGTTCACTCTGATGATAGTTTCTTTTGCTGTGCAGAAGCTCTTTAGTTTAACTAGATCCCATTTGTCTATTTTGGCTTTTGTTGCCATTGCTTTTAGTATTTTAGTCATGAAGTCTTTGCCCATGCCTATGTCCCGAATGGTATTGCCTAGGTTTTCTTCTAGGCTTTTTACAGTTTTAGGTTTTACATTTAAGTCTTTAATCCATCTTGAGTTAATTATTGTATAAGGTGAAAGGAAGGGATTCAGTTTTAGCTTTCTACATATGGCTAGCCAGTTTTCCCAACACCATTTATTAAATAGGGAATTCTTTTCCCATTGCTTGTTTCTGTAAGGTTTGTCAAAGATCAGATGGCTGTAGATGTGTGGTGTTGTTCCTGAGGCCTCTGTTTTGTTCCATTGGTCTATATATGTTTTGATATCAGTACCATGCTGTTTTGGTTATTGTAGCCTTGTAGTACAGTTTGAAGTCCAGTAGCGTGATGCCTCCAGCTTTACTCTTTTTGTTTAGGATTGTCTTGGCTATGTGGGCTCTTTTTTGGTTCCATATGAAATTTAAAATAGTTTTCTCCCATTCTGTGAAGAAAGTCAATGAGAGCTTGATGGGGATAGCATTGTATCTATAAATCACTTTGGGCAGTGTGGCCATTTTCTTATTTTTAAATATTGTCATGGCTGTTTTAGGTCCTTAACATTTTCATATACGTTTTTTAAACCAGCTCATCAATTTCTGTCTCCAAAAAAAGCCTACTTAGAATTTTGACAGAAATTACATTAAATGTATAGAACAATTTTGAGAGAATTGGCACCTTAACAGTATGGAGTCTTACAATTCATGAACATGGAATGTCTCTCCATTTTTGTAGATCTTCTTCAATTTGTTTTAGCAATCTTTTGTAGATTTTAACACAAATTTTTTACTTTTTTTATTTATATTCCTAGTTTGTGATGTTATTTTATATATCTATTTTTATTTTTGTTATAATTATGCTATATTATATTAATATTATATATATTATATTTACATTTATAATATATTCTTAATTTTTCTGTGTATCTTATTTTTGATGTCATGGATAGAATTTTTTATAATTTCATTTTTAGATTGCAAATATACAGAAATACAATTATATTAATCTTGTATCCTATGACACTGGTAAATTTGTTTATTAGTTTGAGTTGTTTTATTATGAATCTCTTTGTATTTTCTGCATAAAGGATCATGTCATCTGAGAAATAAAATAATTGTACATTTCTCTTTCAATTTGAATGCTGTTAATTGCTTTTTTTCCTTTTTAATGCACTGGCTAGATCCTTCAGTACTATGTTAAATAGAAGTGATGAGAACAGACATTCTTTCCTCATTCCAGATTATAATGGAAATATTAACATTATTAATGGAAAATTAACATTTAACATTCTCTACCAATAAGTATTATACCAGCTGTGAACTAAATACTGTTTGTCATTTTAAAGGTGTTCCCTTTTATTACTAGTTTTTTTAGAGTTTTTATCATGACTACTAGAATTTTTCAGTTTTTTTCTGTATATTGAGATAACTGCATTGCTTTTTACTTTATTCTGTTAATATAATGTATTACCTTATTCGACTTTTAGATGACAAACCAACCCTTGACTGTCTGGAATATATCCTACATGGTCACAGTGTATAATGCTTTTTATATGTTCTTGAATTTAATTTATTAATATTTTGTTAAAGACTTCTGCCTCTGTGTTCATGAAACATATTAGTCAGTAGTTTCTGTTGCTTATTTATCTGTTTGGTTGTGTTTCCTTGGGATGCATTTGCCTGGTATGAGAATTAGGATTATACTAGCCTATTAATAAAATAAGTTTTGATGGTTCCCACTGGTACCAGTAGGAAAGATTACTACTATTTCTTCTTTAAATATTTCACAGAATTTATGAGTGAGGCCATGAGATAGAGGGCTTTTATTTTACAGAAGATATTAATTTGCTAATTCAATCTTATAGTTGTATTCATACTCTCAAATTCTCATTGACTCCACTTTGGTAATTTGGGTCTTTCCATGACTTTTGCTAGTTACCTAAATTATTACAGTAACATTTTTATAATACTCTTTTATAATATATTAAAATTTCTGTAGGATCCTAATGATGTCATCTCTTTCATTGTCAGTCTTGGTAATTTGTGTTTTCTCTCACATTTGTAGTAAATTTAGGTAAGATTTTGTTAATTTTGTTGGTCTTTTTAAATAATTAACTTTGGGGCATATTTCCATCTTAATCTTTATGATTTTCTTCCTTCTGCTTGCTTTGAATAACTTTACTTTTCTGTTTTCAAGTTTCTTAAGATTAAGCTAGGGATGTTAATTTGAGAATATTATTATTTCCTAAAATAGACATTTAAAACTATACATTCCCCCAAAACTACTGCTTTAGTTGCATTCTATAAACGTTGAGATGTTGGATTTTAGTCTTCTTTCAGTTCAAAATATTTTACAATTTCTTGTGACCTATTTTAGAAGTATATTCATACATTTCCAAATATTTGAGGGTTTCTGAAATTTATTTGTGTAGCTGATTTCTAATTTAATTCTATTTTTGCCAAAGAATATATTCTCATTCATAAGAAACAATCATATTCACTTTTATTCAGTGACATAGAATTTGCAAAATCTCAGAACACTGTGATTTTCTTTGTTTATTCTAAGAAAAAGTTTCTAATTTATAGAATAATAAAAAATAAAGCAAGAAAAGAATAAGAAAAAGAGTATGCCAATTTAAAGTACGAATTCCTTCTAGGAATAATCAATATTTAAAAATGTAAACACTTAAGAAGAATTTGAGTTAAAATGTAAGTAGTTCATGATCTCCTTATTATAAACAACTACTCAAGAATATCTTTTCTTAAGTGAGGAGTAACTGAAAAAAATGTACCCTTGTTATTTTAAGAATTAAGACAGGTACATTTAAAATCAAACATAAGGTAAGGTTTTATTTCAACAGATATTCCTAATAAATTTTGTATAAACCATATTGAGAAGTTGGAAATGCCTAATTATGGATTTTCAAATAAGTAATCTAAGCTCATGCTTATGTAGTGAAAGGTAAGGAAAAAAGCAAAAATTCTTACTATTGTCATGTCTACAAGGGGAAAGTAAGTGAAGTATTTCCATAAATTCTACTGTATGCTCATTGCTGTAATGATATGGATAATCTGGCCTACTAAACAAGTATGTCTGATTGATCTGATTTATCTTTTATATTAGTATAATAATTATTATTAATATCTTATTTATTATTATTATCTTTTATATTATTAAAGAGCATTGCCTGAATTACATTGATCAGTATTTAAAAGCTTTCTTTAGTCATAGAGAAAGATGGATGAGAACAAACGACAGTTACAGGGGCCACTCCTACATGACATGCAAAAGTTAAGGAAAGGAGGAAGACAAATGTTTATGGAAATGATGAAGATCTATGGGAAAGCCAGAAAAACTGGGAAATGCTGGGAAAGAATAGAAACAGGCACAGATGCTTTGCAAGTAGAATCACATACAGCTTACTTTCATGTCTGAGAATACAGGAGAATACAGTTACCATATGTGTCATCAGTATCTTGAGCATTTACACCCAGAAGGCAGTCACAAGGACACTCCTAAGTCAATCAGCCTTGACTTAGACTGGGATGGGAGAGAGAAACTTTAGGAATTAGAGAGTGTGGGAGCCACAGTCCCTATTTAACCAATTTGTTTAAACTTAAGGCCTAGATATTGGGGCATGCTACAACATTTTTGTAGGTCACAAATTAATGTCATACCTAAATAAATTTCCCTGCCTTTCTCAATTCAGACATCCTCATATAATAGCCCTCTTTAGGATTAAGCAAAGCAGGCCACCAGAAGTCTCATAGGCATGTCAGTTCACAAATGCACTGTAAACTAACATAAATAACAAATAAAACTAAATAAGGAGAAGAATAATGAGAAAAGATAACCGAGAATGAGAAAATCTGTTCTAGTTCTGCTCTGCTACTAACATACTATGTGACCTTAAGATATTGATTTAAAGACTCCTGGCTCCCATTTGTTGAGAAGTAAGGTGGTCTAGGCAGACCAAATACACTATAAGGTCACATCCAGTTCCATTTTGGGGGAATTTAATAAATTTCCATCACCTCTATAAACACACACACACACACACACACACACACACACACACATGCACACACACACACATTCTCTCTCTTCTATACAGTTGGTATTTTGTTCCTTCAAAAAAATTACATGTATTCTAAACTGATCTGTATAAAAACATGAGTATTTCCACTGTTTTATGCATGTTTATAATTTTTATTTAATAAAAATTATACATTCATAAATTTGAAAGATATATTTGAAATTAACCAACATACATTGTTGAATGAGAATAAAATACTTCTTAAAATATATAATTGTCATGGTAACAACCTAGACAGCTGTCTGTGCTTTCTTAATTTTCAGCTGGCTTCCCTTGACAACATTTTTATTAAGTAATTTCTACCAAATATAGTATTATGAAAATAGTGAAATGGAAATTATGATTTTATAATAAATCTACAAACATTTTATCACATAAAAGAGCTAGAGACAAGTGGCAAGATGCTTTCAAAGAGTTATATTCTTGTCTGCAAAACTTGGCAGACTGATGAAATCTTTGAGGATGCTAATTTAATAACATTCACTGAAATTTTGGAAGGTATAGTCATATTTAAAAAGAATCTTCTTATTAGAAGATTCTTAAAGAATAAATTATATGTATTCAAACTCTATCCTTTTCACCTTTCACATCTAGTTCTAATTATTCATCCTTGATAACTGAATACTTTTATTATACTGTCAACATTTTAGCAAATGGTTTCTAAGTGATAAGTCAATGTAAACAGATGACAAGATTTTTTAAACAATAATAATAATGCCTGTAAGTAGATGCTACAAGCAATACAGTAAGAAAAAACAAACAAACAAACAAGAAAACACTGGCTTTGGAGTCAGAAATACCTATCTTGTGCTTTTCCATTTACAAGGTTTGTAATTTGTGTCAAATTACATTCTATGAGCCTCAGATTCTTCATCAGTAAGACAACTATAAGAATACTGGTCATATTGTTCAGAATTTAATATTAACTGAAAACATTTTATAAACTAAAGAGCGGCATGTTAATACTTTTATTATCATCTATTTTGAGAATCACAACAAATAAAATCTAACATGGTGCACAGACGTACGGCTGGGTTACGAGAGATATAGGCAGATAACTTAAAAGTTATTGCACCTTCAGAGCTCAACATAGTTCACTGAACATTCAGAGTCAATAAATGGTTTAGCAGCCTCTTCAAGCTGCTAAAAACACCTTTTAAACAAAAAGCAAATATTCATGGCTCTGAAGGAAAACAAGTATATGACATATTTTATCTTCATTGTGCCTGCCTTGCTCATCCTAAAGTCATGATGAAAGAGTAAGGTTGACTATATCCTGGTCTTGGAGTCTTATTGTCAAAGGCTGTTTTTCTTATATTCAAAGTATTGGCTTGTATCTTTGTATCTTATATTTTGATGTTTATTCATTATGTTTCAAATCAAAGTTTTGCATTAAAAAATCTCAATTGAGGACTTTATTCAGTTAGAATCCAGATGATTCTCTGCAGGTAACTGTCACATACAGATAGCCTTCAACTTATGATGGTTCAAGTTAATAATTTTTCCACTGTGCAATGATACAAAATCATCACAATTTCAATGTACTGTGAATTTTGAATTTTTATATTTTTCCAGGCTAGTGATATGCAGTCATGAGATATTCAACACCTTATCATAAAATAGGCTTTGTGTTAGGTGATTTTGCCCAACTACAGTCTAATGTAAGTGCTCCGAGCACACTGAAGACAGGCTAGACCAAGCTATGATGTTTGGTACGTTGGGAGTATTTAATGCATTTTTGACTTATGATATTCTCAACTTGTGATGGGCTAATTGGGACATAAACTCACCATAAATCAAAGAGTGCCTGTATTAAAGAGTACAAAAGGATTGAGATTCAAGAGGCCTCAATTTATGCCTTCGTGCTGTTGATTAATAATTCTTGGGTTTTTGTGGGGAAAATCACTCCTCTGGGTTTTACTGTATTTGTCTCTGAATAATAAAAGGACAATTCAAGTTTAAAATGCCCTGAATTTAATCACACTTTTTACTATACATATTTGTAACTATAGTACGGACGAATTTTCATGTAACTTCTGTACTACCTCACTATTTATGGCACAAACTCAATTACATATATGCTGAGGATCTGACAAGGAGTCTATGGCTTTACCTTTACAGCAGTGTAGGAATAATTCTCTAATTTATGTTAGCTTGATATGGAGCATAAGCCCAAATGGCAATCAAAGTCTCTGTCAAGCCTCCAAAGGATGCAGTCTCTCCACTCTGAGTTCAACATTTAGCTAGAAGAGAGACTGTGATGTGTTCATTATAGGATCCTAAATCTGATGCTCATTGCAGTAAAGTCACTAATGCGTTACTAGGTTACACGTACGTGTGTCAAACTATGTAAGGATATAGTTAAGGACCACATTATATTGGTCCTTAACTCTCTTGTTAATAGACCACATTGTATTGGTCCCCTACTCTCTTGTTAATAGAATTATCTCAGTGACTAAGATCAAGTAGACTCTATGCTCCTCATTTTTGTTTACCCCTTAGCACATGTTTCTCTGATATTTTTTCCTAAGGGAAAGCAACATCAACAATCTTACTGTTTTACTAACATTCCCAATAGTAAAATGGTCGACTGGCCAGATCTCATGGCTCTCTCCCAGTATATCTTGCATCAAATGTTTTCCAAAATGTATTAATTAACTTATTTAGAAAATATATTTCTCATGTTACAATTATAGTTTTAAAATGTACAATTTTTGTGTAAATCAAACTTAAAGTGGAAGAATTAGTTTTATCTCAAATACATGGGTTACTTTGCTGAAAAGTTCACCATTTCTTTTTTCTTTTATATGAAAATCTCTTCAAAATATTTAACGAAGATTTATTTATTCATTTACCCATTCAGCAAATATTTATTGAGTGTCTTCTATTTGGCCAGAATTATTCTAGGTATGAGAGACAACAAGCTAAAACAAATGAACTCACTGACCAAATGGTGCTTATACTCTAGTGAAGGACAGAAAAATAGTAAAATCTCAAATGATATCCGCTATGAAGAAAATGATAGGTAAAACTTTTTCACACAATTCAGTCTGGAAAGGGATCTCTGTGGTATTTCAGTTCAGCAGAGCCCTGAATGAAATGGAGTAGCATTTTATAATTTACCTATGCATTTTCATGAGCACTTCTCATTTCATAGGGAAATGAGAAATTCATTCAATAAATATTTATTATCTTTTCATTACACAGAATATTTTAATAAATTTTGGGATCCTTTTTAATGATCAGAATTTCGTATCTTGAATTTTTCTTGTCGAGGAATAGTAAGCAATATTTTTCTTTATATAGTAAGTTTTACAAACATTGGATTCTATTTCTTTTATGATCAGGATTATATGTCTTGAATTATTTTTCTCCCACACTAGCAGATGATACTCAAGGGAGGAGGGGGCTCACTTGACTTTATCTTTAGTTCAAGGGTACATGCTTTTCCTCTTGCTACATTAAAGTACAATTGTGCAGTTTATTTAATGCAGGTAGACTTTTGTTATCATCTTATGGTGGTGGTTGTCATTAACCTGTTTTTAATTGATTATCTTCTTATTGATTGGTGATATTTTATTCTAATAGAACCCTATTCTTTTTAGCTGCTTCTTTCTCTATCCCGTGCCTCTAAGGGAGATCTCCATTTTCCAGTGTGTGTACATTTCCCCTGGAATAGAATCTTTCAAGTATGCCACATCTCATTCTGTGTATTTTCCAAAACTTCACCCTTCTCATAAATCAACAATCTGATTCACCATACCTCAGATCTGTTCTCACTGTTCCCCACACAGGGTGAATATTTCCCTTCTGTCGAACTTAGACAATGTTATGTCTATCCAATACCAGTCAGGTCAAACAGACTTCTGTACTCTTTGAAACATATCCTTCTAAAATTTGTTATACTTACATACTATTTATTTATAATTACATATTATTTATTATTATCATCATCATATCCATCACCTATTAGTATCAAACTACATTACTTCCATCCTGACCAAGAATCTACTGTTGGTTGAGATAAAACATGCTTGACCCTCACTGACTGTAACAGTCCATTTTCACATTGCTATAAAGAAATACCTGATACTGGGTAATATACAAAGGAATGAAGTTTAATTGACTCCAAGTTCTGTATGGCTGAGGAGACCTCAAGAAACTTACAATCATGGCATAAGATGAGGAAAAGCAAGTCCCTTTGGTTCAAAAGGCAGCAGGAAAGACCAAGAGAGCAGGGAAAATCACAACTTATAAAACCATCAGATCCTGTGAGAACTCTCTCACTATCACAAGATCAGCATGGGAAGAACCATATCCATGATCCAATCACCTACCACCATGTCCCTCCCTTGACACATGCGGATTATATTTGAGATGAGATTTGGGTGGAGACACAAGAACAAACCATATCATTCCACCCCAGCCCCTTCCAAATCTCGTGCCCTTTTCACATTTTAATCATGCCTTTCCAACAGTCCCCCAAAGTCTTAACTCATTCCAGCATTAACCCAAAAGTCTAAAATCCAAAATCTCATCTGAGACAAAGCAAATCCCTTCCACCTATGAGCATGTAAAATCATAAACAGTTAGTTACTTCCAAGGTACAGTGGGGATACAGGCATTGGGTAAATGTCCCCATTTCAAATGGGACAAACTGGTCAAAATAAAGAGGATACAGATGACCATCCTAGTCTAAAATCCAGTGGGGGCAGTCATTAAATCTTAAAGTTCCTTTGACTCCATGTCTCACATCCAGGGCACCAATACAAATCGTGTATTCACATGGCCTTGGACAGATCCACCACTGTGGCTTTGCAGTATTCCACTCCCACATCTGTTCTCATGGGTTGGTGTTGAGTGCCTGTAACTTTTCCAGGTGCACATTAGAAGCTGTTCATGGTGACAGAGCAAGAGCACTGTCATCTTGGACAAACACCACTGTTTTAAGTTGCAGCTTGCTTTCTAACCTCATGCAATCCAAGGAAATCACTTCTCTTTTAACAACAAGCAGCCAGAAACAGCAGACAGTAAAACACAGATAAGGCAGCTCAGGCACAGAAGGAAGGGGGAAAGTCTCTTGGGTAATCACCAAACTTCACATTCATACAATGGGCCCCAGTAACATAGTGGACCTAATAAGCACATCCTTTTCCCTTTAGGTGCACTAAGATAGGAAAGGTAAAAGCAGACTCAGATGGGTATGCCTGCAGCTTCAGGAAGATGTATGGAAACAGACACAAAATGTCTCCTGTTGCAGGAAGTCAGGGACCCCAAATGGAGGGGCCAGCTGAAGCCATGGCAGAAGAACATAAATTGTGAATAATTCATGGGCATTTGTTAGTTCCCCAAATTAATACTTTTATAATTTATTACACCTGTCTTTGCTACAGTCTCTGAACATAAATTGTTAAGATTTCATGGACATTTATCACTTCCCCAATCAATACTCTTATAATTTCCTATGCCTGTCATTACTTTAATCTCTTAATCCCATCATCTTCACAACCTGAAGATGTATGTCACCTCAGGACCCTGTGATGATTGCGTTACCTGCACAGATTATCTGTAAAGCATGTGTGTTTCAACAATATGAAATCTGGGCACTTTGAAAAGAACAGGATAAGAGCAATTTTCAGGGAACAAGGGAGATAACCATAAAGTCTGACTGCATGCAGGGCCAGGCAGAACAGAGGCACATTTCTCTTCTTTCAGAAAGCGAATAGGAGAAATACCACTGAATTCTTTTCTCAGCAAGGATAACCCTGGGAAAATGAAAGCATTCCCAAGGGGAGGTCTCTAAAATGGCCGCTCTGGGAGTTTCTGTCTTATGCAGTTGTAGAAGAGGGATGAAATACGCCCTGGTCTCCTGCGGCACCCCCAGGCTTGTTAGGATTGGGGAATTCCAGCCTGGCAAAATTCTAGTCAGACTGGTTGTCTGCTCTCGAACCCTGCTTCCTCCTAAGATGTTTATCAGTGACAATGTGTGCCCAGCAGGACATGGACCTTCATCAGTAATTCTAGTTTCACCCTGGCCTTGTGATCTCACTCTGCCCCCATTTGCCTTGTGATATTTTATTGCCTTTGAAGCATGTAATCTCTGTGAGCCACACCCTATTCGTACACTCCCTCCCGTTTGAAAATCGCTAATAAAAACTTGCTGGTTTTGTGGCTTGGGGGCATCACAGAACCTGCCAACATGTGATGTCACCTCTGGAGACCCAGCTGTAACATTTATCTCTTTTGTACTCTTTCTCTTTATTTCTCAGACCAGCCAACACTTAGGGAAAATAGAAAAGAACCTACGTTGAAATATTGGGGGCTGGTTTCCCTGATAGTCTCCCTACCAGATAAGCAAGACAAAGAGACACAGAAACATTCCAAGCCTGTGATAAGCTCTCCTACCCTGAATCCTTAAATATTCTTAGTCTGTAAGAGAGTGTCCCTGAATGAAATCGACCAGAAGCCCCTCTCACGTTTAAACTAAAAAATAAATGTGTCCCTGACTACTGAGCTGCTTTTCATGTTTCCTTCCTCTTTCTTTAACTCTTAGCCATGGATCTACCATTCCAGGGTCTGGAGGATGGTTGCCCTCTTCTCCCAGCTCTACTGGGAAGTGGCCCAGTGGGGACTGTGTGTGGGCTCCAAATCCACATTTCCCTTCCACACTTCCCTAGCAAAGGTATTCCGTGAGGGTTCTGCCTCTGCAGCAAACTTCTACCTAGACATCCAGGTATTTTCATATATACTCTGAAATCTTGGCAAAGGTTGCCAAACCTCAATTCTTGTCTTCTGCACACTGGCAGGCTCAACATCACACGTAAGCCACCAAGGCTTGGCATTGGCATCCTCTGAAGCAACAATCTGAGTTGTACCTTGGCCCTTATCATCCATGGCTGGAGCTGGAGCAGCCGGGCCACAGGACACCAAGTCCCAACACCGCACAGAGCAATGGGGTCCTGGGCCCATCTTACAAAACCATTTTTCCCTCCTAGACCTCCAGGCCTGTGATGAGAGGAGCTGCCATGAAGGTCTGACATGCCCTGAAGACATTTTCCTCATTGTCTTGGCTATTAACATTCAGCTCCTCATTACTTACCAAATTTCTGCAGTTAGCTTGAATTTCTCCTCATGAAATGGATTTTCCTTTTCTACCACATGGTCAGGCTGCAAATTTTCCAGACTTTTATGCTCTATCATCTCTTGAATGCTTTGACGCTTAGAAATTTCTTCCACCAGATACCCTAAATCATCTCTTTCAAGTTAAAGGTTCCACAGATCTCTAGGGCAGGGGCCAAATGCTACCAGTATCTCTGCTAAAGCATAGCAAGAGTGACCTCTGCCCCAGTTCTCAATAGGTTCGTCAACTCTGAGGAACTCAAAACTACTCAACAATTCTCTAGAAAGTTCCAAATTTTCCCATATCTTTCTGTCTTCTTCTGAGCCCTCCCAACTGTTTCAACCTCTGCACATCCCCAGTTCCAAAGTTGCTTCCACATTTTCATGTTATCTTTATAGCAGTACCCCACTTCTGGTACCAATTTCCTGTATTAGTCTGTTTCCACACTGCTATAAAGACATATTCAAGACTATGTAATTCATAAAGGAAAAAGATCTAATTGACTCACAGTTCTGCATGGCTGAGGAGGCCTCAGGAAACTTACGATCATGGCAGAAGGTGAAGGAGACACAAGTACCTTCTTCAAAAGGTGACAAGAAAGACAGAGAGAGCATGGGTAACCACTACTTATAAAACCATCAGATCTCATGAGAACTCACTATCATAAGAACAGCATGGGGGAACTTCCCCCATGATCCAATCACCTCCCACTATGTCCCTCCCTTGACACATGGGGATTACACTTTGAGATAAAATTTGGGTGGGGACACAGAGCCAAACCACATCACTGACTCTTGTGAGTTACTTAATGTGAGGCAAATATTAATGATAATTGAATCTTGTTATACGACTACCAGCAAAACTAACCTGTGAAAAAATGCCATAGGTACACAGCTATCTAGACATTGTAGAAAGTGTACATATGTTTACAAACCTACCAAAATGCATTACTGCTATACTTGCAGTAATATGCATTTTAATTGCAACTACTCTTATCTACTTGGGTCCTAGCAATCTCAAACAGGACCACCTATAATCTAAAACTCAGAAAACTAAAACACTTTGGAACTTGGTTAACAGACAGATAAGAAACTGGATCTTCCTACTTCATAACCATCGATTCAGAAACACTTTTGAAATATAATAGATGAGTAACTACAGAAAAAGACTTGCACTTCTTGGAAAGAACCAAATTCCTAAGAGAATATGTCATTGACAGAGACCTATTATAACATAATTCATCCATGAGAATATTTTGATTTACTATTAAAATTATGCCCTTCATTTTCTTAATTATGTTCAAAGATCTTTGGAAAAAGCCGGTGCCTGAGTCTAAACCTCATGATAATTACATGAGATTCATCAAATCATTAAATTTAGAATATAAACAGAATGTGTTACTATTTGAGGATAAAACAGGATTAATATATAAGAGCATTTATTGAAGGGAGAAGAAAAATAGGTTGAAAACAAGGCAAAAAAATGAAAGACTAAAATGACCAGAACTTGGATCACCTCTGGTCTTGGGATCAAATTCACTTCTCTTATAATGAATAAACATGGTGGAATTCCTTTATCCTATTTCAGAGCACCTTACCACACACCATAGGATAAAATAAAAGGCAGGGCAAGTCATTTGTATTGCCTGGGGTGATGTGGGGGAGGGGAAGCAGGGAACTGCTAATAAGAATTTGCCTTCTGGAGATATTTGGCAATTTCTGGTGTCATGCTTGGCTGTCACTACTGGGGCATGCTACTGGCATATAATGGTTAGAGGCCAGGGATGCTGCTAAACAAACTGCAATGCAAGAAACAGACTCCTGTTAACAAAGAATTTTCTGGCCCAAATATCAACAGTGCTCAAGTTGAGAAACTCTGACCTAGAAGAACTATTTTCAATGTTGAGCCATGAGCACCACCTAGAAAACATTAAATCACAGATTGTTGAGTTCTATCCTCAGTATTTCTGACACAGTATGTCTTGGGTGGAGCCTAGAATTTGCACTTCTAAGAAGCTTCCTGATGATGTTAATGCTACTTGTCTGAGAACTACATTTTGTGAATCATAATCTTGACCTAAATTACTTTGATATAAACGTTCAGAAAATGTAATACTTCTCCTTACCTACAATATATCCTATCTATAATCATAAATGTAATGTCTGTCTTCTCTTCCAGATTCTTAATTCCACTAGAGTAAAATCTGTCCAATTCAGCACTGCATATTCACATAACAGGCACTCAAATATCAAATTAATAAAAAACTTCCAAATCTAAATGTTTGGAATTCTGCTACAATGTTTCAAAGTCTGAGTTGTTTATCTCAGAAGCATTTCCCTTACCAAATGACAAAATACTTGTTAATTATAGGCTTTTAACATTACGAGAAAAGTCTGGAGAGGGTATTTGCTACCTTTGAATATCTTCTGCCTTGAAAGTTGAAAGCATCAGTCAACAAAACTTTGCTCAAATCGTTGTAAGCTTTTAAGAATTCATGCTAAAATATTTGTACACATGATTGATATTAATGAAAATTATGTGGCTGCCTCATAACTTAGCCTTTCCAAATCAAAACAAGGACTTTTATAAGAACATAATGTAAATTTTTAAAAAGCCTTTCCATTAGCATCAATATAAAATAAAAAAAGACAAACTTTAAAAAGTATAAATGTGCAAAATGTACAAAATAGACCAATAGCCTCAATCTTTGTTACAGACCTTCCTTTTTATCCAGCCCATGCTATCCCTAGGTTTCTAACCCAGTATCCTAAGACCAATCTAAAGCCACATGAGATACAGAACTGTTCAAGACAACTCATCTTAGAAAGATAAGGGACAAAATATTAATTATTCTGGCAAGTGTTAAGTCCCCTTACATTTCTCTCAATAATGTAATCCTCTTGGAATTACATAAAAAAAATGTAATCCCACGAGAAGAAAAGGTCTGTGATAGTTTTTAATATCATTGTAAGGGAGAGTAACTACATAGATTTGAAAAGGAAAAAATACATTTAGTAAATTTGTCTTTAGATTTGTGTTCAGTTTAAAACAAGTTACCTCTCATTAATCATCAAAGCCATTAAATAAAAGGCATCTTGTTCTACTGTCTTTCCTTTCTAATATGCTTATAGACAAACAACCAGAAAAATCTTCAGAAAGCACTATGTTGATCTTCTTCCTCTCTTACAAATCCTAAGCAACATTCCACTGAACACTGAACACTGTTAATAAAATCTTCTTGATCCCCCAAATCAGGAATTAGGCTAACTCGGAAACAATCCTAGAATAACATCTAGAGATTTCTAATGAAACCACACAAACACACACACACACACACACACACAGATAATATATTGCAAGAGCCGTGGTGGCAAGGGGTAGGAGTGGAGGAGCAGTGGACCTGGATATCCGATCGAGGAATCGGATTTTGATCCTCTTACAGAGCTGATGAACTTTGGGACTACCAAAACTAATTGGTTAAAACTGAGACTTGGGCATTAAATCTAGGACCTTAACAGAGTACAAGCACAGTGAAGACAAAAAAACTCTGTCTCAAAAAAAGGAAAAACAAAAAAGAAACTTGTCTTGACATAGGTCTGACCAAAAAAAATTAAAGTTTATATTCATCATGGGAATGATGAATCAAATAACTAGGTTTTTTCCTCCACATGTAGGGAGTCTAAATTTGTACCACCCATGTGATTTGAATAACTGAGAGCCACAAATAATTATATTTCAAGTGCTCAATAGTCAAATGTAGCTCGTGCCTACCATATTAAACATTGCTGAGACAGGTAAGTAATATTCAAACATAACCACAGGGTATCTCAGATAAACACAGTAATCATTTACCCTAAATATGAATAGGCGGAAATAGGAAAGATACCCAGAAGAGATAATAGTTCGTCTGACTTCAAATGACAAATAGATGATTCTAGGTCACATAAAAAGCCCTTTCCAACTTCATCCCCCACAACTTCACATAACAAAATTTACCTATTACAAAACCCATATCAAATAGCTAAATCTAGGTCATGGACATCACAGCTTGCTGAAGAACTCCAGCTGGAAGTCTAGGTTAATCCCAACTCGGGATTTGTACAGCACTATATTAAACTCACCTTTGGCTCTTAACATTATATTTATATATTTCCCCCTTTTCTCCTGTGACCAATTTTATAATTTTATTTTATTAGATTTGGTTTAATTATTTACTTCAAAATCCTCTGGCGTTAAGATGAGAAACTGTATAGTAAAATAATAAGATATGCATAACACTAAATCAGCAGGAAGAAAAACACAGACAAAAAAGGAATATCTAGAAAAAAGGGAGGAAGATAAAACAGTAGACAAATGCAGCTCTGTATGGCTTATACAGCTGAATATGCCATTGAACTTTCTGAAAACCAGTGTAAGAACAAAATAATGCCAGTATAATATTTACTTAATGAAAAACAAATGTATTTTTTCCTTAGCAAAAAAAAAACTTACTTTGTTTTTCAACTTCACTTTTCATGTAATATATGGAAATTGTTATATGCACGCACGCGCGCACACACACACACACACACACACACACATTATTTTTCTCGATTACGAATTCCTCCAAAGCAGGTAGTTTTTCTCATAGGCATCATACTAAGAAAAAAATGCTGTTCAAAAGAACTAATTAATTTACAAAATGAAGATTAAGAAATAGTAGCATCTAAAATAAATATTTTTGTAAGTTTGCAATTACAACTGTAAAATTCAAAACCAACTACTCTTCAATTCTACAATGGTAATCCAGTGTAATCTAGAATTTAGAAAGGCAGTCTAAAATTTTTAATATGGTCTAAAATGTTTATCCAGTTTTAAATCAGTTTTTCTTTTCAAATGTTTGACCTATAGAGTTTATATGTTTAAATTTAATATATCCTACGTCTTTAATAAAAGCTCTATTTTGCACTCCAACTCAGAACAGCTATCTGAATAAACACATGTGTGATAATTTCTATTTCCTTTAAGGATAAGAGATAAGAATTTTATTTGTTTCTAATCACTGCCACATAGGAGATCAGAATTTGGGGAAGCTTCATGGTAATTCTTCAACTCCAAATAACCTACTATCCATCTTCTTGGTAGAAATAAAACAGAATGGGCTGAGAGTGGTGGTTCATGCCTGTGATCCAAGCACTTTGGGAGGCAGAGGCGGGTGGATCACGAGGTCAGGAGATCGAGACTATCCCGGCTAACATGGTGAAACCCCATCTCTACTAAAAATACAAAAAAAAATTAGCTGGGCGTGGTGGCGGGCACCTGTAGTCCCAGCTACTCAGGATGCTGAGGCAGGAAAATGGAGTGAACCCGGGAGGCGAAGCTTGCAGTGAGCTGAGATGGCGCCACCGCACTCCAGCCTGGGCGACAGAGCGAGCCTCTGCCTCAAAAACAAAACAAAACAAAACAAACAACAACAACAAAAAATATATATATATACACACACACATATATATATATATTTAAAACAATGTATTCCAATTTAGCAAAAATTTCTAAAATTCTATTTTGTAAGTTGTTTTCTGTAGTTATATTTGTCAAGATTAAAATATTCTATTTTTGTAGTGATAAAATATATGTAACATAAAATGATCATTTTAACCATATTTAAGTGTACAGTTCAGTGGCGTTAAGGGCTTTCACATTGCAGTACAACCATCACCACTATTCATGTCCCGACATTTTTCATCATTTCAAACTGAAACTATGTACCCCTTAAACAATAACTTCTCATTATTCTCTTTCTGCAGACCTTCTTAGCCACTATTCTACATTGTGTTTCCATGGATTGACCGTTTTAGGTACACAGTATTAGTGGAGTCATACTATTTGTCCATTTGTATCTGCTTTATTTCACTTAGCATAAGGTTTTTCGGATTCATCTATGCTGTAGCATGTGTCAGAATGTCCTTCCTTTTTAAGGCTAAATAATATTTTATTGCATGTATACACCACATTTTGTTTTTCTGTTCATCCATCAATAAACATCTGAGTTGTTTCTACTTTTGTGGGGGGGGGCAACTGAGAATAATGTTGGTATAATAATTGGCATACACATACATGTTCAAGTCTTTGCTTTCCATTCTTTTGAGTGTATACCTAGCATACATACCAGTGGCAATTTTTTTATGTGGTTATTCTATGCTTAATATTTTGAGGAGCCACCATTCCTTCCACAGCAGCAATGCACAAAGGTTCCAATTAATTTCTCCACATCCTTGCCAACACTTGTTATTTTTGTTGTTGTTGCAATATTTTTTTCATGACAGTCATCCTAATGGAGGTGAAGTGGCGTCTCATTGTGGTTTGATTTGCATTTTCCTAATGATTAGTGATGTTTAACATCGTTTCATGTGCTTACTCTCACCATTTTTTAATCATGGTTTTTGTTTAATTTGAGATTTCATCCACATTAACAGGCCCATCTCTCATTTTTTTCAGCTTGAATCTCTAGTCATATAAGGAAACTTATGATTATTTTTAATATCCAAAGCAGATACAACTTTCGCTCCTGAAGTGCTTGAATGTGAGCTGTTTGGCACTATGTGGCGCATAAAATGCATTTAATAAAATGAGATACATAAGAAATTATATTGTGTTTGAATAAAAATCTAGACACAATAAAACACTGTATCATTTTTGTTCATTTTTGGTGACAGCTCTTACAATACCACCAAGGCAGTCGTTTATCACTTTCAAAATTCACACCTATTTTCTACTAGATGAACATCAATGTTTAGTCATATTCTTCATATAATTCACACACTGTACTGCAAGCTGTTGTTTACTACATGATTAAGGTAAAGGGACATTGGATTATGAATATTTCAGTTGCCACCTGTTTTCCTATCCAGCATCATTTTTCAATTTTCAAAGCATCACATAGATGTTTATCTGTGGAATCATAAATAACTTAGATGATACTAAAGTTGTGCTTATCAACATTGAGTAACACACTTAACTTAAACCACTTCTAAGCAAGTTCCTCTTTTAATCATTTTCACTCCACTTCAGCTTCGTAGACTCCTTTTCTGAATCTATGTCATGATTTGAATGATTTGAATGGCATGAGATGAGATGGAGCACTGGGTCAATTTCGATCCTCTCTGTGAATGTAGAAATAGGCAAATATGTTTCTTCTCTAATGCTGAAAACTTGCATAAGAGGTTATAATCAAGGGTTGATATATATGTATAAAAAAGGTTGCTGCTTGAGCTATCCACTAGAAGAGGGTTAATTCAGTAGAAATCTCCTTGCTGATATTAGGGAATATCTTCACCCTATTATCCATTATTTTGAATTAATTCAAACATCTTTTCCATGAAATCATGTAAGAGTCCAGATTAGATGATCTGGAATTCTCTTGTGACTCTAAAATGCTGCATTTCCTTGGTATGTAATTATCAATAAATGACACTCTGATTTAACATCACACAGTCAGGTGATTACTTATTGATGAGACTATATGCTTCTTTTTGAGAGATACTGTATCTCATACTTTGTGAAATTGCAGTATCTTACATACTATTAGACCACAATTTTCAATTTACTATTGGTAGGCTAGAATATTAATTATTATTGGGGTAGAATAAATTGTTAATTAAACTAAAGATGGTTCAGTTTAAAATGCTTCATATATATATATATATATATATTCCAATTTCTACCTCAAAATGTAGTTGTACACATAAATTGAATGATCTTAAAGAACCAGAAAAAGAAAACTTCATATTAGACCAGTAGCTTTCCATATTTTTAAAACTCCCAAGTGTTTGTTCCTGTACTATTTTTCATTATGTTGTTTTTCAATACCCACCGTATTCTCTGTAACATCCAGCATCATACCTTGCCAAAATTCTAAATGTCCATTAAATAAATGTCCAGTAAATAATGTTTAAAAGTGGTTGATTATGTCTAATATTTGAGTTCTAATGAGTGTGCTTAAGAATCCAATGATAAAAAATCAGGTATTTTCTAAGTGACACCTATACCCCAACACTTAATCTCAATATTTTAATCTTTAAATTATGTCATTTAAGCATTTTAATATAACACTTCTCAGTTGTCTTCAATACCTCAAAATTTAAAAAATAAAATAATCTATTTGCAACTTACTTGTCTCTAGATTTAAAAGAGTTAATGACATCTAAAATCCTAAACTCTAACAACTAAATTTGTAGGGAGAAATTAAACCAAATTTTATCTAATGCACTTAGTTTATATGAGATGCCAAACACAGAGGAAAGAACATGGTATATGTTCAACATGTCACTATTTGTAGAATGATCACTTCTTAAATAAGATTACAAAGATTTTTATCACTATTCCATACCCAATACATTATTTTGCATTGCAATAGACTTTTATTGATATCTCTGCAAAACATTTTTCACCCTTTTGACCTAACGTTTCCACTATGAACAGAGTTGTTTTGTAAACAAAAGAATAATACCACTCCCAATAACATCTGTCCAAATGCTTTTACTCAGAGAAAAATTTAAAAATTTTCCACTAGACAGGTGCCAGGAATATGCATTGGGGAAAGGACAGGCTCCTTAATAAATGGTGCTGGGAAAAATGGGATATACATATGCAGAAGAATGAAATTTGACCTCTATCTCTCACCATATAAAAAATCAACTCAATATGGATTGTAGACTTAAATGTAAGACATGAACATAAGAAACTACTAGAAGAAAACATTGGGGAAATTCTTCAGGACATTAATCTGGGCAAAAATTTTTTGTGTTAAGATAGGCAACGAAAGCAAAGCAACAATAGACAAGTAGGATTACATCAAATTAAAAAGCTTCTGCAGAGCAAAGGAAACAAATCAACAAAGTAAAGAGCCAGCCAACAGAATTTGATTATATTTGCAAATTATCCAAACAACAAGGCATTAATAATCAGAATATATAAGGAACTAAAACAACTCAGTAGCAAAAAAAAAAAAAAAAAACCAAAAAAACAATAATCCAATTAAAAATTGGCAAAAGACCCTAATAGACATTTCTCAAAAGAAGACATAAAGATGGTCAACAGGCATATGAAAAGATGTTGAACATCACTAATCATCAGAGAAATTAGAATCAAACCATCTCATCACAGTTAAGAGCTGTTATCAAATAGACTAAAATTATGAATGCTAATGAGGATGTGAAGAAAGGGTAACTCTCACATACTGTTGCACACTGTTGGTGGGAATGTACGTTAGTACAGTCACTATGAAAAACAAACAATATAGTGTTCCTTCCCCAGAAAACTAAAAATAAAACTACCATATTATTCAATCAAACTGCTGGGTACATAGCCCAAGAAAGGAAATCAGCATGTCGAAGAGATATCTACACTCTTAGGTTTATTACAGCACTATACACAATAGCCAAGATATGGAATAACAGATGAATGAATAAAGAAATGTGATACATATGTGTATGTGTGTGTGTGTGTGTGTGTGTGTGTGTGTGTAGAAATATTATTCAGCAATAAAAAAGAATAAAATCTTGTCATTTGCAGAAACATGGATGGAACTAGAAGTCATTACGTTAAGTGAAATAAACTAGTCAGAGAAGTACAAATATTGCATTTTCTCACTCATGTGGAAGCTAAAAAAGTGGATCTCATGGAGATAGAGGGTAGAACGGTGGTTATCAGAGGCTGGGAAAGCTACTGTGGAGGGAGGGATGAAGAGAAGTTGGTTAATGGTGACAAAAATGCCATTAGAAGGAATAAATTCTAGTGATTGATAGTACAGTAGATGGACGATAATTAACATTTTAAAATATATTTCAAAAAAGCAAGAAGAGAACTGAAACATTCCAAACACCAAGAAAAGATACAAGTTTGAGGTGATAAATATCCCAATTTCTCTAATTGGATCATTAAATCTTGTATACATGTATCAAACTATCACATGTACCTTCAAAATATGTACAATATTATGTATCAGTAAAAAAATGAAAATTTTTTTTTAAAATAAGAAGAGTTCGTTAGTGCTTCCATTTGCTCCAATCTATGCCATGCAGTGTTTATTATTACAGCTCTTACCCTATTTTGCCTGCACTGGCAGCTTCTCAAGGATGTGGAAACAATCTGATTCATCCACGTATTGCCAGGACCCCATTCAATGTCTGATAAGTAAATGTTCAGTCAACTGCATTTAATAAAAAAGGACACAATTTACCTGGCCACGATATCAGCCAATGTTTCAGATGTTTGGTGATGGAGATTGAACTAATTTATCGAATTCTCAATTATAAATTAACAACATAATATCAAACTAAAATTATCCAGAAAATTTCATACTACAGCATCTTTTTTCCCCTATTTAATTTACTTTTGTTGCTTTTGCTGGGCTGTCTAATGTGTAAATTATACTATCATCATTACTCATATATGTATAGTAATTGATATTTTTCAGAAGCTCTTAATATTTACTACCTGAGCCTATCTCTGGGGCAAATTGAGCAGGAAGCTATGATCAATGTATCCACAGTGTACAGAAGTTATTTATTTAAAGATAAATAGAGAATGACTGTTAGAGTCAGACCGGAATTCAAGTCTCCAGAAGTGTAGAAAATCTCATAAAACAAAAATTTGAATTTGTATTTGAGCATGGAAATCATGATACCTGAATGACACATGAAGAATGAATCTTATCAAATAAATTTAAATAAGAAGCTCATTTAGCTAACTTCATTATAGAAAACATCAGCCCTGTTGTTTCAAAAGCTTAAGAAAATAAACGGAGTTCTTAAAGAAATAGGAGAAAAATACTGAGTGTATTCAATTTGTGCACGCCTGAGGGTAGTTCTAGTGTAGAGAGCAGCCATATGTGAGTCTGATGTTCTATTTATAAAGTGAAATCAAGAGAGTATTAAACATTTAGTGAATGCGAAATCTCACTAGAAAAAAAAAAAACTGTGTCACACAGAGAATGGCATCTTGCTTGTGGGATTAATTACATGATGAGAACAGAATATTTTGTTTAGATATAGATATGCCTTTGACTTTATATGTATATGCACACACACGTGTATATGTATTTATACACACATACATACACACACATACACACAAATAGCTAAAGTAGGAAACACACATACACACAAATAGCTAAAGTAGTCCTGCCTGAACAGAGAATTATTAAGATAACAGAAATTAATGAAATCACTGAAAATCTCTTCAGTGGTTTTTAATTGGCTGTAAATATATACAACACCCACCTAAATCACAATCCATAATATTGATTGTATTTTTACATTGCCAATGCAGTGGCATGAAAATGAAAAATGCCCTTCTTCCATAGCCCATGAAACATTTATAAAAATTGTTACATAAGGACAAAGGGAAAATAACACTAATAAAATAAATACACAGACTGAATTCTCCAGCTATGACTGTTAACGCAATAACGATGTGGCCTCTCAAGCACAAGAGCAAATATGGTCTCCAATCCTTACTGTCTGACAGAAAACAGAATCCCTTTGTTCATGGCAGGGAGAGTGGGAGATTCTGCTCTGTTTGGTTTAGATGACAAGGCACTTGGATCGCTATATCATGAAGGATGCGGTAGGCCATCAATCTGGACAACAACCAGTTGCACGACTTCTCAATCTTGGCACTACTGACATTTTGGACCAAATAATTATTTGTTAAGGGAGGGCTTTCCTGTGCATAAAAGATGTTCAGCAGCATTTGTAGTCTCTACCAACTAAATAACAGTAGCTCTCCCATATTTGTGACAATCAGTAATGTCTCATTGTTTCATGTCTGCTGAAAGGCAACATTGCCTTATTGATAACTACTGAGCTAAAAAACACACACACATACACACACACAGACACACACAATTGCCTATGGATTTTAAACAAGAATTTCTCAGAAGTAATTCAGGTTAACAAAATTGAACTTGAATTGACCAATTATTTTGTGTATCAATAGCAATCTATAGTATAACAGAAGGAAATGGTCCCTTTATATAATCATGTCTAATTCTCTAACATCACAGATGAAAAAACTAAACTCACCTTAGTATGAATGGCTTTCCTCAAGTCCCTCATACAGCTAGACAGTAGCCAAACAAGCAGAACCAACGAGAGCAAAACCAATTCTTTCTTTTAATGAATATCTCCCACATTTGAAATCTTTAATTTTAAGAAGTATTTCCTAAAATAAATTGTATCATCTTTCTTTCAGATTTTAGCCAAGCTCATAATAGCTTACATAAAGTATGAGTCAACTGTAGAGGTCTGTCGTGAATAGCATTCCTGCTAACGTAATTAAGTGTACTTATCCATAGACTCGATGCTTTCTAAGGAAGGCAACTAATAGATAACAAAAGTCCCAGGGTAGAAAAATTGAGAACAAATGTTGGCTATATAATTTGAAATCCCTTTTTTGGGGTAATTGTGTTTGGTTTGCTTTTCTATCTGGAGTATGGGTAATTTATAGAGCTTTGCTTACTATGTTTAATGGCATGATTTTTATCAGAATAAAGTATACAGATTTCCTGCTTCCCTTGGAAAGCAGCTTATTTGACTTACTATCAATAATTCTGATGTTATTCTAATCGAATTCCAAATCCCACTTTAAAGATATCTTGTAGAAATGAAGATTCAGAACACTAGTGTTCAAAATGTAGTTCACATGAAAATTTAGGCAGATGCAAGTGCCTGCTTGTTCTACTTTTAAATTCAGATCTATGGGGAGTGAACGGACAATATTGGGCCTAGAATGGAAGGGTGATATCCAAAGTGTGTGCATTTGGGGCAAGCTGGTCCACAAACACAAGAAAAGTGATCTGGTTAGAACTCTATACGTGTTGGAGACCAGCACTGAATATGATTAGCACAATGGAGAGCCCAGGAGGGCTTGCAGAGATGTGAGAAATTCTTTTAGATTCTCATTCCTAAAGCTCTAAAGAGACGTGCTTTTTTGTCAATTCCCACTCAGAGATCATTGGCTTTAGGCAGAATGCTGTAGGTAGTGCTATCTCTATACCACTGCAGTATCAGAATTCATGCTTGCAGTCCATGTTTATTTTTTTCCTCATCTACATCCTGACCTAGTAACATGCAGGAATTTCTGTTGGGATTCCTGATTCCATTATGTGGTTATCTTACGCCACTGTGGGCACCAACACTTCATCCTTCGGTCCTTTCACTTCATTGTCTACTCCTTGATACTCAAACTGATGATCAGGTAACAGTACTGCTTGTGTCTTACAGTGATGGACTTGTCCTCCAGACTCTTGAAAGCCTCTCATAACTGTTTTCAATCCTTAGATCTCTGGTTAAGACAAGTTGGCTCATATTTATCACAGAATTCCTGGATTCTTTCACTTTTGTGAGATGTATCAGTTCATGAAGAATCACAGTGCATTGTCATGAATAATAACTCTGGGTCTCTACATTGATATCGTCTTATTTTTATTCTCTTAAGAAGCTAGGATCATATCTGTTTAACCAACCTAATATAACGTATCTGGCAGAGTACTGCATGCAGATTGGATCTTAATAAATGAGGAGGGAAATTTATGCCACCTTACTCCAATATGTTTCATTTAAGATTATAGAGTAACTGCCCTCTCCAAAAAAAAAAAAAAAAAAAAAAAAAAGTGTTCCCATTTAAGGCCTACTTGTCAAATACTATGAATGTAGGAGTCGAGTGAGCAGTAAAATACAGAGCAATTTGCTCATCTACCATTTTATGGACGCTGGCAATGTGCTGTCTTTATTAAAGTCAAATATGAAAAGAACACCATTCTTGAAAAAGTACTGCCCAAAGCTTTTGGGCAGAAAGTTCAATACAATGCAAAAACCTGAGATTATCAATTTAATTGTTTCTTTATATGTAATGTAAAAGGAGTAACATTTTCTAATTTTTTCTCCTGAAATATATTAAATCGTTTGTTTGTATTACCTCATCTACTTTATTTCTAGTACATAGCTGAATTCCACAAATACTTGAATATTTTTATGGACAAAGACTTTAAAAATCTATCGAGATGTAAAGGAGCCTCAATATTATTATTATCCAATGTTTTAAATGTTAAATCTCATTTTCCTCTATAATACATTCACAGATAAAATAAGCCTGTTTTTATGTTTCTGTGCTTCATAATGTTACATTATGAAGATTAATTTCATATTCATTAATTATTGAATAAGAATTAAAGAAAGTCCAACTGTGGATCTGGCACTATTGTAGCAATCTTAGAATTGTCTAGTCCAGGAACATTTCCAATATTTGAGCATTGACCTTGTATTCATTCAGTTAAAGCTAAATATTAATAGCAAACATCAATTTGTGTGACAATTAATTTCATCATTGGACAGATTTGCTCATTAAAAAATCTTAAATCAGTTCCAAATCGACTTCCATCTAACCTCAAACTACAGTTCCTAGTTTATTAATTCATTTATTTTATTTCCCAACTAGTGGTTTCAGGTATTTGCAAAAGAATACCACACAGACCGTGTGTCCCTGCTCTTTTTTGAAGGCCTCCAAAATGAAATGCTTTCTTTTACCCCTTGTCATAAAAAATGTCTTTGCACTTCCAGTTACACTCCTCTAAACATGCTCCAGGTTGTTCATAAACATTTTTAGATAATGAAAACAAGAACTGCACATGCTACTATAGACATTACTTTTTTGACAGAGTGTGATGAACCCAAGTGTCATTCAAGATTCTGTATGACTGTTAATAAATATTTGTCCCATATCTACCTTACACTGTCAACATTTCCAACTTAATTCTTAATTGTTGCCTTTGTTGAGGAGAAGGTTATGTTTCCATGTGTTTTACTGACAAAGTGAACCAAACGAAGGTTCTAGACAAGATTAAACGCTGGGGAAGGGACATATAAGCCATTCACTTAATGTTCATTTTCATTGTAAAATACACATGAGATTTTTAAAGTCCTGAGGACACTCTGGGTATTGTCTCTAGAATACATCAATCAGCTTTTATTACTAAGCACATAAAATAAATCCTTCTTCTTTTGAGTTCTTCTTATATGCCAGACATAATGGAATCCCATTTTTGGACATTATGTTATATATTTTTAAACCTCATTACTACTCTGTTTTAAGATCACATATTACCATGTCATTTATTTTTCCAAAACATTTTTTTTTTTTTTTTTTTTTTTTTTTTTTTTGAGGCAGAGTCTCACTCTGTCGCCCAGGCTGGAGTGCAGTGGCCGGATCTCAGCTCACTGCAAGCTCCGCCTCCCGGGTTTACGCCATTCTCCTGCCTCAGCCTCCTGAGTAGCTGGGACTACAGGCGCCCGCCACCTCGCCCGGCTAGTTTTTTGTATTTCTTAGTAGAGACAGGGTTTCACAGTGTTAGCCAGGATGGTCTCGATCTCCTGACCTCGTGATCCACCCGTCTCGGCCTCCCAAAGTGCTGGGATTACAGGCTTGAGCCACCGCGCCCGGCCCAAAACATTTTATTAATGCTAGCTTGTTGAATTTTACATAGCTCTGTGAGCCTCCTTTCTCACATGAGGAGTATATTAATAAATAAAATGCAGCTTAAACATTACAGTAGCCTCCAAATAAGAAAAGCAGATGCACGTATACAATTTTTATTTTTTTCTTTTTATTTAACATACTTTAAGAGTAGTAAGAAAAGCTTAGGGAAAAAAAATTCCTTACATGTATAAAGCAAAAAAGTCTACAAAAAGGCCTCCTTTATTTACTAAAATTTTATTAACTAAAATAATTACAGTTAATCATTTCTATTTCTTTTTTATGTGTTTCTATTTTTCTTCCTTATGTATATTTATTTCTTCAATCCTTTTTGTTTTTCCCTTTATTTTTCTTACGTAGCTACCTGATATAATCTGAATATTTGTTGCTACCCAAATCTCATGTAGAAATGTAATCACAGTAAAAAGTAAAGTAGAGGTTTCTCTTCAAAGATACTTTCCTCCCCATCTAAATATAAGGTCCCATTCCAGCCAATAAAAACTGGACACAGAAGTAGAGGGGACATATCAGGTTATAAATAACCCTATCTCCTTTGTCCAATATACTCTCGTGGCAAAACTGCTGGTGAGTGTACCCTTTCTGCAGAAAGTAAAAATGGACTTGCTGAGGAAATTAAATGTATGTTCAAGTGCTATTTCTTTATGGCACTGGGAAACAAGCATTTCTAAAATCACCAATGTTGGAGGTGGGGCCTGGTAGGAGGGGTTTCGGTCATCTGAATAGATTCCTCATGGCTTGGTGCTGTCCTTGCAAGATCTGGTTGTTTAAAGTGTTTGGCACCTCCCCTACCTCTCCCTTGCTCCTGTTCACACCATGTGTGGTGCAAGCTCCTGCTTTGCCTTCTGCCATGAGTAAAAGCTGCCTGAGGTCTCCCTAGAAGCCAAGCAAATGCAAACACTATGCCTGTACAACCTGTAGAACCATGAACCAATGAAAACTCTTTTCTTTATAAATTACCCAGTCTCAGGTATTTCTGATAGCAAAGCAAGAATAGCCCAATACAGAAAATTGGTACCAAGGCACAGGGCATTGTTATAAAAATACCTGAAAATGTGGAAGCAGCTTTGGAACTGGTTAATGGGCTGAGGCTGGAATAGTGTGGAGGGTTCAGAATAAGACGGGAAGATAAGGGAAAGTTTAGAAGTTCATAGAGACTGGTTAAATAGTGGTGATCAAAATTCTGATAGTGATTGTTAGGCAGGAATCTAGACCCAACATAGCGGTATCACCCGGCATGGCAGGTCCTTTGTTAGGACTTCCCGCCCTTCACTTCCTGCTAAGACTCTCAGTGCGTGAAAAAAGCCCATGCCCCCCAAAGAACCCCCGCTCTGCACAAGCTCCTGGACACTTCATTCCCCAGAAATCAAAACCTCACTCAGGAAAATCGAAACCTACAAACCCCGCCTACCTTGCCCTATAAAAGTCCCCCGATACCGGCCCTGAGTATGACTTCCTCGGCCCTCCCCCTAGAGGACCGGTGAACTTCGCCTGCGAGCCCAATAAAGGATACCCTTATTCTCATCTGCCTCGTGTCTTCTTGCTCGGCTCTCCATTTACATTACATTGGTGCCGAAACCCGGGAGGAGACCCCTCCCCGGACCCCTGACGGTTCCGGCAGGCTCTCCTCCCCCAGAGCCAAGACCTCCTCTCCGAGCCAGGAGCCCTTTCACCAAATCTGAGACTCAATTTGATCACTGCTGGTTAAGTTTTCCCCCATCCTGCAGGCTGCGGGAATCCCTGTCCGAAATGTGTGCCGCCCTGTCAGGGCTTCCCCCATGGGTAGAAGCCACCGTATCCCACACTCCACGTGGCAGTGGGAGGATGCTCCGGTTGCCTCTGGACTGCCTGCCTCAGGAGCATGGGGGCTGCCCAGTCCAAATCAGACCCAAAATCCCCTCTGGGGTGCCTCTTGGCTAATTTCCAGACTTTAGGTCTCAGCCAAGACCTAAAGCGAAAGCGGCTTATTTCCTTCTGCACAGTGGCATGGCCGCAGTATAAATTAGATAATCAGTCTCAGTGGCCTGCAGAGGACACTCTAGACTTTAACATTCTCACCCATCTGACCAACTTCTGCAAGAGACTAAGCAAATGATCCAAGGTACCCTATGTTCAGGCCTTTTAGGACTTGCCTTCCCACCCGGAGGTCTGCGCCTGATGTTCATTGGCCCAGGTCTTGCTCGCGAAATCTCCTCCCTCAAGCAAGGAGAGGGACAATTCTCCCTCTTTCTCTGAGCCTCCTGATACTCTTTCCCTGCACCCCCTTGGTCCCCCGCTGAAACTTCCACCTATCAATCTCTTCGCACACAAGGCAAATAGTTCTTAGACCAAGGAAATTATCTCCTTCCAGCCTCACAGGTCCATTCTATTCTGTCATCATTTCATAACCTCTTCCATGTTACAAGCCGCTAGCCCATCTCTTAGAATCTCTCATTTCCTTTCCATCATGGAAATCTGTCCTAAAGGAGATCACTTCTCAGTGTTCTATCTGCTATTCTACTGCCCCTCAGGGATTGTTCAGGCCCCTTCCCTTTCCTACACATCAAGCTCGAGGATTAGACCCTGCCCAGGACTGGCAAATTGACTTTACTCACATGCCCCAAGTCAGAAAACTAAAATATCTCTTAGTCTGGGTAGACACTTTCAGTGGATGGGCAGAGGCCTTTCCCACAGGGTCTGAGAAGGCCACTGCAGTCATTCCTTCCCTTCTGTCAGACATAATTCCTCAGTTTGGCCTTCCTACCTCTATACAGTCTGATAACGGACCAGCCTTTAATAGTCAAATCACCCAAGCAGTTTCTCAGGCTCTCAGTATTCAGTAAAACCTTTATATCCTTTACCGTCATCAATCTTCAGGAAAGGTAGAATGGACTAATGGTCTTCTAAAAACACATCTCACCAAGCTCAGTCACCAACTTAAAAAGGACTAGACAACACTTTAACCACTTTCCTTTCTCAGAATTCAGACCTGTCTTCGGAATGCTACAGGTTACAGCCCATTTGAGCTCCTGTGGGACCAACTTAGACTGCACCCCAAAAAACTTTCATCCCTACTGTCTTCTGTCTAGTCATACTCCTATTCACCATTCTCAACTACTCATAAATGCCCTGCTCATGTTTACACTGCTAGTTTACACTGTTTCTCTGAGCCATCACAGCTGATATCTCCTAGTGCTATCCCAAGCCGCCACTCTAAATTCCCTGTTACAGTAAATAATCTTTGCTAGCAAGGCTATGCTGAGCCTCCTTAAGCACTCTCTAATTAGATGTCCTAGGTCCTCCCAATTCTTAGTCCTTTAATACCTGTTTTCTCTCCTTTTCTTATTCAGACCTTGCGTCTTCTGTTTAGTTTTTTAATTCATACAAAACCGCATCCAGGCCATCACCAATCATTCAATATGACAAATGTTTCTTCCAATGGCCCCACACTTATCTCCCTTTGCTGACTCTCGTTTCGCCTGCACCCAGGTGAAATAAACAGCTATGTTGCTTACACAAAGCCTGTTTGGTGGTCTCTTCACACGGGCGTGCATGACATTTTGGTGCCGTGACTCCAAATAGCCAGAAAACGGTACTTTCGATATTTTCCATCCTACAAGAGCTAAATAATTCTTGTCATAAAGTGGGCAAATGGTCTGAGGTGCCTGACGTCCAGGCATTCTTTTACACATCAGTCCCTCCCTAGTCTCTGTTCCCAATGCAACTTGTCCCAAATCTTCCTTCTTTCCCTCCCGCCTGTCCCCTCAGTCCCAACCCCAAGCGTCGCTGAGTCTTTCTAATCTTCCTTTTCTACAGACCCATCTGACCTCTTCCCTCCTCACCAGGCCAAGCTAGGTCCCAATTTTTCCTCAGCCTCTGCTCCCCTACCCTGTATCTTTTTATCACTCCCCTCCTCACACCCAGTCTGGCTTAGTTTCATTCTACGACTAGCCCTCCCCCACCTGCCCAGCAGTTTCCTCTTTAAAAAGTGGCTAGAGCTAAAGGCATAGTCAAGGTTAATGTTGCTTTTTCTTTATCTGATCTCTCCCACATCAGTTAGCGTTTAGGCTCTTTTTCATCAAATATGAAAAACTTAGCCCAGTTCATGGCCCGTTTAGCAGCAACCCTGAGACACTTTTCAGCCCTAGACCCTCAAAGGTCAGAAGGCTGACTTATTCTCAATATGCATTTTATTTTATTACCCAATCTGCTTCTGACATTAAATAAAGCTCCAAAAATTAAATTCCAGCCCTCAAACCCCACAACAGGACTTAATGAACCTCGCCTTCAAGGTGTACAATAATAGAGTAGAGGCAGCCGAGTAGCAACTTATTTCTGAGCTGCAATTCCTTGCCTCCACTGTGAGACAAACCCCAGCTACATCTCCAGCACACAACCCCAAACGCCTGAACCGCAGCTGCCAGGGGTTCCTCCAGAACCTACTCCCCAAGGAGCTTGCTACAAGTGCCGGAAAGCTGGCCACTGGGCCAAGGAATGCCCGCAGCCCGGGATTCCTCCTAAGCCATGTCCTATCTGTGCGGGACCCCACTGGAAATCGGACTGTCCAACTTGCCCGGCAGCCACTCCCAGAGCCCCTGGAGCTCTGGCCCAAGACTCTCTGACTGACTCCTTCCCAGATCTTCTCAGCTTAGCGGCTGAAGATTGATGCTGCCCCATAGCTTCAGAAGCCTCCTGGATCATCACAGATGCTTTGGGTAACTCTTACAGTGGAGGGTAAGTCTGTCCCCCTTCTTAATCAATACGGAGGCTACTCACTCCACATTACCTTCTTTTCAAGGGCCTGTTTCCCTTGCCTCCATAACTTTTGTGGGTGTTGACAGCCAGGCTTCTAAACCTCTTAAAACTACCCAACTCTGGTGCCAACTTGGACAACATTCTTTTATGCATTCTTTTTTACTTATCCCCACCTGCCCAGTTCTCTTATTAGACCAAGACATTTTAAGTAAATTATCTGCTTCCCTGTCTATTCCTAGGCTACAACCATACCTCATTGCTACCTTTTCCCCCAGTTCAAAGCCTTCTTCACATCCTCCCCTCATACCCCCCAACCTTAACCCACAAGTATAGGACACCTCTACTCCCTCCTTGGTGACTGATCATGCACCCCTCACCATCTCATTAAAACCTAATCACCCTTACCCCACTCAATGCCAATATCCCATCCTGCAGCACGCTTTAAAAGGATTAAAGCCTGTTATCACTCGCCTGCTACAGCATGGGCTTTTAAAACCTATAAATTCTCCTTTCAATTCCCCCATTTTACCTGTCCTAAAACCAGACAAGGCTTACAGGTTAGTTCAAGATCTGCACCTTACCAACCAAATTGTTTTGCCTCTCCACCCCATGGTGCCAAACCCATATACTCTCCTATCCTCAATACCTCCCTCCACAACCCATTATTCTATTCTAGATCTCAAACATACTTTCTTTACTATTCCTTTACACCCTTCATCCCAGCCTATCTTTTGCTTTCACTTAGACTGACTCTGACACCCATCAGGCTCAGCAAACTACCTAGGCTCTACCGCCACAAGGCTTCACAGACAGCCCCCCATTACTTCAGTCAAGCCCAAATTTCTTCCTCATTTGTTACCTGTCTCAGCATAATTCTCATAAATACAAAATTACTCTCCCTGCTGATCGTGTTCAGCTAATCCCTCAAACCTCAATCCCTTCTACAAAACAACTCCTTTCCTTCCTAGGCATAGTTAGTGTGGACAGAATTCTTACACAAAAGCTAGGACCGCATCCTATAGCCTTTCTGTCCAAACGACCTTACTGTTTTAGCCTAGCCTTCATGTCTGCGCACAGTGGCTGCCACTGCTTTAATACTGTTAGAGGCCCTAAAAATCACAAACTATGCTCAACTCTCTACAGTTCTCATAACTTCTAAAATCTATTTTTCTTCCCCCAACCTTTGCTCAAGACAACGCTTAAGCTGATAAGGAAGCTAAAAAAGCAGCCATCAAAAGGCATCAGATCCCATCGCTCAGGACAATGCTTATGCTGATAAGTTAGCTAAAAATGCAGCTAGCTTCCAACTTCTATCCCTCACGGCAGTTTTCCTCCTTCACATCGGCCACACCCACCTGCTCCCCCGCAGGAGGAACCATCTTAGCTATGTACTTTATTTCTCAATGGGCTCCGGATATCCGAAAAAAATTAAAAATGGTGGAGGATGGCCCTCAAACTCTCATCCAGGATTTAGTCAAACTGGCCTTCAGGGTCTACAACTCCAGGGAGGAAGCTGCTGAGGCTCAGCGACAGGTGAGGCTAAAACAGAAGGTAGACCTCCAAACCCAGGCCTTGGTAGCAGCCCTGAGGCCGGCCGGCTCCAGGAGCTCTCTGAGAGGAGGTACTCCCCAAGCACCACCTGGTGCCTGCTTCAAGTGGGGCAACAAAGGCCACTGGGCCAGGCAGTGCCCCAACCCTGAGGAGCCAATTCGCCCCTGTCCGAGCTGTCAGCAGATGGGCCACTGGAAGTCGGACTGCCCCAACCTGAGGACGGTCGCTACGCCTCCATGTGACGACCCTCCTCCGGGTACTGGAGGCACATGCCAGCTCCTCGACACCAATGAAAATTAAAAGGCCCAGGCTAGAAAATCCTTCCTACTGTGGAGGCCCAGGCTGGAAAGTCTCTCCTACTCTCACCGAGCCCAGGGTTACGCTCCAGGCAGCGGGTAAGTCCATATCCTTCCTTATGGACACAGGAGGCTACCTACTCTGTTTTGCCTTCCTCCAGTGGCCCTAGCTATCCCTCCACTGTCACGGTCATAGGAATTGATGGCACTCCCTCCAACTACTGCCAGACTCCTCCTCTGTCTTGCCGCCTGGATGGCTCCCTCTTCTCGCACTCATTTCTTATCATTCCTTCAGGCCCAGTCCCCTTGTTAGGACGAGACCTCCTCTCCAAGCTAAAGGCCTCAGTTCACCTCCGGCCCAACCCTTCCTCACACCTCGTGCTCCTCTTTCTTCTCCTCTCACCTAATAAACCCTGCCAGGCTGATACCTCACTCCTGGTTTTCGGTCCCCAAGACTCCACCAGAGAAACCTCGGATCAGGGCCCTCACTTAGGTGGTGGCAGTCGTCTATGGCCGGTTAGGTCCTACCCTTTCTAAGCCCTTTACTAATCATTGGCTTCTTGCTACTCATAGCCCCGTGTCCTCCACTTCATCCAGGACCGCATGAAAGAAGTCTCCCGGGTCACTGTCAATCAGATGCTACTCCATCCCTATATCCAAGTTCCGACCTCTGAAGGACCCCACAATGACCTATACCAGCAGGAAGCAGCCAGATGAACACCTCGCCCCTTTTTCTTATTAGAAAGAGGTCAGAATGTTAGGCAGGAATCTAGACCCAACATGGCGGTATCACCCGGCATGGCAGGCCCTTTGTTAGGACTTCCTGCCCTTCACTTCCTGCTAAGACTCTCAGCGCATGAAAAAAGCCCGCTCCTGCCAATGAACCCCCACTCTGCGCAAGCTCCTGGACACGTCATTCCCCAGAAATCAAAACCTCACTCAGGAAAACCGAAACCTACAAACCCCGCCTACCTCGCCCTGTAAAAGGCCCCCAATACCCGCCCTGAGCGTGACTTCCTCGGCCCTCCCCTTAAAGGACTGGTGAACCTCACCCGCAAGCCCAATAAAGGATACCTTTGTTCTCATCTACCTTGTGTCTTTTTAGGAGAAGAATTCAAGCAGGCTGTGCAGCAATCACTTACTAAAGAAATTTGCCTAACTAAAAGGGAGTCAAGTGCCAATAGCCAAGAAAATGAGAAAAAGGCCTCCAAGGCATTCAGAGATCTTCTAGGCAGCACCTCCCATCAGAGGCCCAGGGGGTGCTGAATGGTTTTGGTGATGTGGGAATTGGCCCAGAGTGCTACTGCCTAGTGTTACCCCAGGAGGCTCCTGCTAACATAATGGCTGTTGTGGTTCCAGTCACCACTCAGAGGCCTCACAGTACAGATTGGGCCACTCCAGAGAGCATAAGCCACCAGAAGCCTTGGTGACTTCCACGTAGTATTAAGCCTGCAGGCATGCACAGGGCAAGAGTGAAGGTTTGGCAACCTCATCCTGAATTTCAGACAAAGTATGAGAGAGGCTGGGTAACCAGGCAGAAGCCTGCTGTAGGGGCAGAGCCCTCACAGAGAAACTCTACCAGGGTAGTGCTGTGGGGAAATGTGAGGTTGGGACTCCCTCACAGAGTCCCAGCTTGGACACTGCCTAGTGGAGCTGTGGGAAGGCAGCCGCCATCCTCCAGACTCCAGACAGGTGGTGGCAAGAGCAGCTTGAAACTTCAGTGCAGAAAAGACGCAGGAGCAATGCTTTCCAAAGCCCTGGGTGCCCACCCCTTGCAGCTGTGTGCCCTGTATGTGGGACATTTCATCAAAGGAGAGTATTTGGGAGCTTTAAGACATAACAACTATCCTGCTGAGTTTTACACTTGCATGGGGCCTGTAGCCCCTTTCTTTTGGCTGATTTCTCCATTTGGGAATGGGAATGTTTACCAAATTCCTATAACCTCATTGTATCTTGTAAGTAAATAAGTTAATTTTTATTCTACAGGTTTATAGGTAGAAAAGATTTGCCTTGTCTCAGATGAGATTTTAAACTTTGGACTTCTGAATTAACTCTGGAGTGAGTTAAGACTTTGGCGGACTATTCGGAAGGCATGATTGTATTTAACAATGTGAGAAGCGTAAGAGATGTGTGGAGGTCAGGGGAAGAAAGATATAGTTTGGATGTTTGACCCCACTCAAATGTCATGTTGAAATGTGATCTCCAGTGTTAGAGGTGGTACCTGGTGGGAGGTGTTTGGGTCATGGAGATGGATCCCTCGTTAGTTTAGTGCTGCCTTCATGGTAGTAAGCCAGTTCTCATGAGAACATATGATACCTCCCCCATTCTCCCTTGCTTTTGCTTTTTCCATGTGACATGCCTCCTCCCCCTTCACCTTCTACCGTGAGTAAAAGCTCCCTGAGGCCTCCTCAGAAGCTCAGCAGATGCCAGTGTTATGCTTGTACAGCCTGCAGATCCATGAGCCAATTAAACATTTTTTATTTATAAATTACCCAGTCTCAGGTATTTATTTATAGCAATGCAAAAAATGGCCAAATGCACTATCAATTAATGAATCAATCACTTATCTATCTTTTTAAAGGAAGATGAAAATTGGTTAATTTTCAACATATACTACATGTGCTTCATTTAAGTGGAATAGTGTTCTATTATAAAGAGATACCTATTCTTTAGCCACTCTCTTATTTGCTGAACTTTGCTTCAATTTGTGCTCATTGTAAATAATTCCACAAGAAATACTGTTATGAATATACTTCTGAGTATGAGGAATTTTGACGGCTAGGTTACTAGAAATGTCATTGCTAGTGAAAAGGTAAGTACCTTAGAATTATATTAGAAACTATATTATTAGTTCCTCCCCTCATGAAACAGCAGCAACAAAAACAACATAAAAATTATGCTTTCACAGAATACACAATAGTACTTACTTGGAAATAAGAATTTGCAATCAAGTTCAAAATCATTTTTAATACCTAGAGAAGTTTGTAGAATTGTCTAGAATCCATCTATCCAACTACCCCTTGTCATCTCATTCAATTTGGCAAACCCATAACTCCTCTATGGAAAACAGTCAGTTATAGTATTAAATAAACCCTTTAAGGGGCCAGCACCTCCTGTCCAATTGCAGTTTTTGCTAGAGACCCTCATTCATCTGTGTCTTTTTCTCTTTTATGAACTTGTTCATTGAATAATTCCCCAGAAAGCTATCTGCATTTCAGAGACACTATCTTCATTCTCCACTCATTCTCCAAGTATTCTACTTCTCTCTTCCATTCAAATGAATATGCCCGTGTTTTACCTTTCACAGATGTCAGGCAAGGTAGAGTACCCATTAGTGCAGATGCAACACAATCCCTTTCTACAGACAATTAATCATATTCTGTTAGTCAGAATCTCAAATCAGTTAAATTGATCTTAGGAATAAATAACATGCCTTTTATCTTAGTGACAGGTACCAATGAAGTAAAGGTGAGATCTTAAGTATTAGATGTATCAGCTACCTATGTTCCGTCATGTAAACACATTTTTAATCATCCTATTGTATAAGTGACTGTGCATATGCATTTTATGCTTCTGAATTTTAATTTACATTTATCCTTATCTATATGTATTTTAAAAATACATCCTCCTAGACAAAAGAAATATAAAACTGAGGCAAACAAGAAGTAACAAAGTGGCTACAAAGCAATAATTGGATGTAACAGACTTCTAGGAGCCATGTCAATAGTTTCTCTTTGTTTTTTAAAAAAATTTGTCTTTTTTATTTTTCCCCCACTTGCTGAGAACTTATCTTGACAGTACACCAAGGCAGAATAATCTGTGGCAAAAATAATAACATTTTAGAAAATAATAAAATTAAATGTTTGAAAGTCATTAGGTTATATATTCTAATCCAATCATTATTTTATAATAAAAAAGTTCTGTACAATAGTAAGTATTTTCAGGAAACATAGTGAGTTCTGGCTTAATGCAAAAACTATTGCCATACAAAGCTTAAATTTTACATATAATAATAATACTTTAAAAAAATATTGAATAGTAAAAACATTTGGTTACACTTGGAATTGTTTTTAACAATACTGGACGCTGACTCTTTTGGTTGTCTTTGTAAGTGGGTATTTCTTGTCATAATGTCTTATTATTTGATTAGCTATGGTTCTGGCCAGGTTGGAGGAAAGTAACAGAGAGTCCAACAGAGACTGTGGCTCCATAGATTGCTACGATTCTGGTAAAATGCTGAATGATCAGATCCTGAAGATGAGCTGCCCTGGAAAGTGCTGGTATTTGATAGTTGTACCTGAAGAGTTTGGCATAACAATGAATGTAATTTATAGATTTTCTTTCTTTCTTTTTTCTTTCTTTCTTTCTTTCTTTCTAATTATTATTATTATTATTATTATTATTATTATTATTATTATTTTGAGACAGAGTCTCGCTCTGTCACCCAGGCTGGAGTGCAGTGGCGCAATCTCAGTTCACGGGAAGCTCCGCCATTCTCCTGCCTCAGCCTCCAGAGTAGCTGGGACTACAGGCGCCCGCCACCACGCCCAGCTAAATTTTGTATTTTTAGTAGAAACGGGGTTCTTCTTATAAAATCAGCTTTTGCCAAATATAAGCCCATACAAGGTAAGAATAGAAAAAAAAATAGCAAATATAACAGACACTGTCTAAGGTATTCTTGCTGATGAAGACAGTCATACTCAAATTAAACAATTATACCTCTCAAATACCGTGTTTCAGTTAGTATCAGACAGTAGTCCCACAAGATACTATTGATTTACTATACATTGAGATATTATAATATTTTTCTCATTAAATGCTTCTTTTATAATCTATGATGCCCAGGATCTAAGTACAAATTTTCTTAACTCATTTTAGATCGTCCTTTTTCTTAGTTTTCTCTGCTACTGTCCCAGGCAAAGCCCTTCTTTTCCTCATTTCTCAGTTCTTTCCTCAGCAGAAATATTCCACAGAAAGCAACAGCTGTCTGTATATACAAAGAAAACACTCATTTAAAAGATCTGACTTTGTTTTATTTACACATATGATACAAAACATGGCTTTGTCATTAGAATTTTAAACTAGCATTTAAAATATCTTATTTCTTATGCTATTTCCTTAAATAATAGTTACCTAATAAGAAAATGTACCATAGAACTTCTCTGTTCAATAGTCTATCTAGCCATGTTTGGCGCTGAGTACTTCAGATGTGGCTAGTGTAAACTGAAATATCTGCAAATAAAAATTGCAAATCTCTTTTAAAGAAGACAAAATAAGTCATGAGTAATTATTATGTCGGTTACATGATGAAAAGTTAACATTTATATTTGGTTAGATTATTTTATTAAAATTAATTATACTTGTTTTATATTAAAGATATTAAATATGCTAATATTAAATTTTGATATGATATTACAATTATTTTCCTGTTTTATTTTTTCAGTGTTGCCACTAGACTATTTAAATTTCATGTTCACATTTGTGGTTCACAGTATATTCCAGTTGGATGGTGATGCTTTAGAGAAAATGCAGCTAAGATAATTAAAGACTATGGCTAGACCTTGTAAGGAAGTTGCATTTGAAAGGATTTCATTTCATTGAGGGATAAAATGAAATCCCTTCAAATGAGACTCCCTTACGAAGTTATTAAAACATTTTCCATATGTGTAAATGAATCTGAGAAAAACCTCAAAACACTGAGAAACTCATGGGGACATGGACAAATTTATATAGTTTTATTTCATCCTTAACTCACAAAATCTGAACTGACACTATTGGATATGATTTTTTTTCTCTTTGTTATCAATTCAACTGTATTTAAAGGATTAAAAACATATTTTAATAATGTAAATTATAAATATAAAATGTGATTATTTGATGGAATATATCAAGTTATTCTTTTCTTTGCAAGGACAGAATGAAAGTCATGGACAAACAAAATCTATGAGTAGAACTTTCATCATGTGCAATTTCAGCCTTCCAATAATCTTTGCTTATCTTGAGAAAATAATTTTGTCTTTTGCTTAGCCAAAGAATGATGCATATTCTTGTCACAAACAGATATGTTACTGGCATAGCCACACAGACATCTTACCTAAACTGTCAAGCTAAGAAAAAGCCCAAATAGAAATAACTTCCCAAACTTCCCAGGTTGAAACAAATAGCCAGTACTAAAATTGTATTCTTGGAGAGAAAAAAACTAATTCAAACTCCAGAGTTCTATGTTGCCTTTGCTATAAATATCGGTATAACAATTGATGACATTAGGAAGTTTCCATTCTGTCTCTTACAGTGAATGATCCTTAGGAGGATTGATTTCACTTCACAGTAACAGAACTCATTAAACAGCTTTGCATCAACAATTTTCTTTCTCGAATCCATTTGAGTTTGTTAAAGAATCTGCCTCAGAGCAGTAACTTTTCATCTTCTACAGGAATAAAACCGAGTGAGTTGTAGGCCCTATTTATACTACATTGTCTATTAAGGGCATTTGAGAGGTAGAGGTGCAGCTTTTAAACTTGTTTAGAGACAGAAGGAAAGTTTCAAATAGAAAATAGTCCCTAAATTTGACCTCCTTGCATTATATATTTTTTTTTTTTTTTGAGACGGAGTCTCGCTCTTTCGCCAGGCTGGAGTGCAGTGGAGCGATCTCGGCTCACTGCAACATCTGCCTCCTGGGTTCAAGCAATTCTCCTGCCTTAGCCTCCTGAGTAGCTGAGACTAAAGGCTCACGCCACCAAGGCCAGCTAATTTCTGTACTTTTAGTAGACATGGGGTTTCACCATGTTGGACAGGATGGTCTCGATCTCTTGACTTTGTGATCCTCCTCTCTCGGCTTCCCAAAGTGCTGGGATTACAGGCATGAGCCACTGCACCTGGCCACATTTTTATAGGTATAAAAAATATTATGAATTTATATTTCATTTAGTCCCTCGTGGAATTCCTTCCTGTGTTTTATACTATTTTCCTAAGTCTAATTGATTCAAATTAATATAAATAAATCGATGTTGCAGAAGATCATTTTCAGGTTTGACACTCCAGGAATACATGCAGGTGGAAAGTTCTTAATAGTAAGAACATGGTAAGAATTGTTTTTTAATTTGCTGAGCATACATTTATTTGTTTCCGCCCATGTTCCATTCATAGTTCCATAGGATATTTACAACCATTGAATATGGCAGTTGGGGAAGATTTTATAATATTAAACAATTCACATTAGTCATATATTTGTATATTTCTGGACCTAGACATACCATGTGTAAAGGGTAATAACAACTATTTACACTTGCATATAGACTGACACTGAACACATGGTACATGTGTTTAACATATAATTGGTGAATTAAAAGCAATTGAGAAAGATGGGGAAAAAGAGGAGTAAAAAATAAAAATAGAGCCGCAACACTACAGGGTAGAAAGGTTGCCTTCTTGAACAGAGGCTGCAGCAGCCCTGTGGTTGCATTGCTTCCAATTTCAGGGAGAAAGATTATGAATTATATTTTACTAACAATAAAATTATGTATTTCTAGATTCCATTCCCACCTACTCTAGTGAAATCCTGGTGTCTTCTGAGTCATTTCTTAGTCATTGGATATTTTTTTGAGGATCTGATATTTTTCTCTGTGTTCTTAGGTATTTGATATTTTCCCCCGTCTTCTACTCTGGTCCTTCTACTGTTGTCTTCCCAGGAAGTTCCTGCTGCCACAGAGTTGTTTGTTGATGTGTCAAAAACCACGGCTGCCAGGGATCCCCAGAAAGGAGCCAGGCCTGCTCTTCTTTTGATCACAGGTGAGATTGATGTCTCAAGGGAGATCTCAATCATTACCAGTCTTTGTTTTCAGAAGCTGCTGGTTACCTCATTGTTGATTAACAGAAGCTATAACCACATCATATTTTTAGGATCACTCATTGTGTCCAAGCAACGTGATGTCTTACGCCAAAGGAGAGAATAATATTTCATTTTTACTAAACTGTTTGACACAATCCAGCAGCATAGTTTTGGACCCATAAGTCTTAAGCTATCTATAGTGAAAACAGCTCTTTCTCTCTGTTCTACATGGACTCTAATCCATAATGGATAAATTGATTTTGTTTTAGCCATCTCTTTCTCCTTCCTACAAGCATGCTTGTTTACAGCGGTAGCAAGACACACATTGAGGGGAAAATAAATTAAAAAGTTCTCATCAGGCCTTGTGTCTAGTCCAGTTGTACCAACTCATTCTTTGTCCAAAGGTCTGTATTATATCATAAGAAATGAAATAGCAATTATCAAAGTGATACTCTGATACTCAGATGTAGAGCCTCTCAGGAAATCCAGAGGGAGAATGCATGATTAGCAGGACAGGATTTGGGTTAACCAAGTTCCAGACCAAAATATTTCATAAAAATATCAAAGCCTCATCTTTACCTCTAATAATTTACTTTTGGCATTTTATGTAAAGTGTATTAACCAGAATCAAAAATACTTACATAACATATTTTTATCCCTCAGTTAAGGATAATGTAAGTCATCTATGGATATATACAACTTCAAGGGGAAAGTTCCAGAACCTCAAGAGGTGAAGATTCAACCAATTCCCACATTATTAATATACTACTTAAATAAGTAGTGCCCTATTTCTAATTTTAAATATCACCGGGAGACATTTTAATGGTTTTAGATATTTTTAAAATATATTTTAGTTCCTTCTTTTCTGTAGCATTCAAGCAGCATATATAGTTTTGGGGTAAAATTGATTCATCTTATTTAAGTCATAAGGAACAGAAAGAGATGGCCTATTTTTAAGTAAGTGTTTGAAAATTTACTTTAATAAATTGGTCACTGTTCTAAATTGGATAAAGCATTTGATATAGGTCGGATATTTTGTCCCCTTCAAGTCTCATGTTGAAATGCGATCCCCAGTGTTAGAAGTGGGCTTTGTGGGAGGTGTCTGGGTCATGAATGGCTTGGTGCCTTCCCTGCAATAGTTAGTCCTCCCCTCTACTAGCTAGTTAGAAATCAGGCTATAAACTAATCTCGGCCCTCGCCCCCTCTCTCTCTTGCTCTCTCTCTTGCTTTATGACATGCCTGCTCCCCTTTTCCTTCTGCCATGATTGAAAACTTTCTGAGACCTCACCAGAGGCAGATGCTGACACCATGCTTCTTGTACAGTCTGCAGAACCAGGAGCCAAGGCTTCACTGACATCTGTGTTCTGATGAATCCAAGAATGTATGTCTCTTACTTGAATTCCTCTCTTGATATTTAGATGTGTGTATTTAACAGGTTATTTGAAATTTTCTCCTAGATGTCTAGTAGGCATCTAAAACTTAATATGTTGTGATGGTCAATTTACGTGCCAACTTAGCTAGGTTATGGCATCCAGTTGTTTGGTTAAACACTAGATGTTGCTGTGAAGGTACATTTTAGAAGTTATTAACATTTTAATGAGTAGACTTTGGTAAAAACAAATTACCCTTGTTTGTTGACCTCATCCAATCATTAGAAGGCCTTAATACAAAAGACTGAGGTTTGCTGAAGAGGAATGAATACTGCCCCCAGACTGCCTTCAGACTACAAAATGAACTCTTGTCAGAATTTCCAGCCTGCTGGCCTGCTTTGCAAATTTTATTTTATTCTTTATTTTTTAACTGTTTATACTTTTTAGTTTTTACAATTAATTAATTAATTTTTATGTGTGTGTGTGAGACAGGATCTCACTCTGTCACCCAGGCTGGAATGCAGTGGTGTGAGCAGAGCTCACTGCAGCCTCGACCTCCTGGGTTCAAGTGAACCCCCTTCCTCAGACTCCCAAGTAGCCACTATCACAGACACACACCACCATGCCCGGCTAATTCGAAAAAAAATTTTAGATGAGGTCTTGTGGTGTTGTGCAGCCTGGTCTTCAACTCACAGACTCAAGCAATCCTCCTGCTTCACTTCCCAAAGTGCTAGAATTACAGGCATGAGCCGATGTACCTGGCTTGCTCTGCAAGTTTTAGATTTGTCCATCCTAACAAACCCTTGAGCCATTATTTAAAACAGTCTCTCTCTCTCACACTCTTCGCTCTCTTTCTCCACCTTTCACTACCTCTCTCTCTGCATATATACCCTATTGTTTCTACTTACATCAAGTAATTAATTTATTACTTGATTAATAAATTATTACATACATTAAGATTAATACATATATCAAGAAATAAATTCTTGATCTTTCTTCAAAACTTGCTCCTCCCAGGCCCTCCACATCTTAGTAGGTAATACATTCTTCTTTTTAGTTGACCAGACCAAAAACAATGACAACCAAAAAATGAGTCATCCTTGAATCGTCTATTTCTCTTGCACACACCACATCCAATCTCTCAAGAAATGCTCTCAACTCTATCTTTGAAATGATTTACATTCTGACTACCTTTCACACTATGACTTTCAGCTGGATTTCTGAAGTTGATTTCTTACATAAACCTTAACTCTGTAAAATATACTTAGCGTAACGTCAAAATAAACTCACACATATTGGGGAAAACAATTGAAGAATTCCCATTAGGGCAAGAATGCCCATCGCTACAACTATTATTCTAGAGTTAATGATCCACTCCTGTAGATAAGAGAAATAAATCAGACAGAGAAAAATTCAAATGTAGTGGTATAAAAATAGACTAATGACATGATTGCACACCTGGAAAAGACAAATGTTTTAACTGAAAAATTAACATAAACTACCATGAGCACAGCATAGGAGAAGAAGTGAGGTATCATAAATTCATAGGCAGCATACAGTTGAAGAGACTAAGGCACCTGGAACAAGGCTATCTAGATTGACCTAGACTTTGAAATGTATTAGCTGTGATTTTGGAAAAACTTGATCTCCTTTTGCCTCTTTTTCTTATATCTAAAGTGGGGTGACATACATAGCTACATCATAGCACTGTAATAAGAATCAAAAGAGTTAATACATGCTAAGTTCTGGGACTATTACTTTGGTATAAAACAGTTTACTATGATAACTATGTTGTTATGATAACATTTATTGTTAATATTGAATTATTACCAATATTTATATGACAACCCCTTTCAAAACTGCAAACTATTTTCTCATTTTCTCTAAATTGAGTTTTTTCCTCATCCCTACAGTAACCATATCCTTTAGAAAGAAGTCGACTTCATTTTCTAAGAGCTAAAAGAGGTGATTTTTTTACATTATTTGGGGGGTTTTCATTCAGTGATTTTGTGTGTTTTCTCGTGGTACCTTGGCAACTTGTAATACACAACATACAATAATTAATATTGGAAGAACTTCTTCTATGTTGGGGAGTTCTGGCACATCTATAACAAGGGCTAGTTAAATTCAAAAATATGTACCTGAATCTAACATCCATTCTTCATGAAAAGTTTGACAGTAAGATTATATCAATCTTATATGCCAGGCATGAATAGAAATAACAGAATTTGACTCCCTACATATGAGTTACAGAACACATCTTGAAATATTATAAAATAAAAAGACCCATAGGATATCACCAGGCAGCGATAACACAGCAAGGGGTATGCTCGCCTCTGGCACCATCCCTTGACTTGAACAGTCTTCTCAGGTCTGAATTCTATTAATCTTCTCAGAAATTTCAATCTCTTTATATAAACTGCTATTCCTGAAACTGGAACGCAGCCTCATGACTGGTGTGATACCCACAAAAGCCTTTGAGTTCTCAGTGTGCAGAAATGGTTTCCTATGTTTATCTCTTATGAGATCAGAACTAGCGAAATGCTTCTCACATGCAAAGTGCACAAATAAATTGATTTAATTAATTTCTTGTTTAATTGATTAATGGAATTTTGAGTATCTGAATATCTAAGGAAGATTTTCCTCGCTCTCCTCTTCAGTATAAGCTTAAGTTGGTAGTTAAGTACTTGACACCAGGCATGGAAAAGACAGAGAAATCCTACAGAATAGATGGCCTAGGGTTTTCCAGAATGTACTAACAATTTTTCATGCACCTGCTTTGGCTAGACTTAGTCATGCTTTCAATATTGCTTATCCACCTGCATTAACTACCCACAGAGGAAGCTACCAATTTATAGCTGAGTCATTTCTACTTGAAAGAGGAATCAAACCTATATTAGCAACTGATCAGAATACAGGAAGGAATACTCTAACTAACCCTTCTGTGAAATCCCAAAGTATACGCAATGTCACACCAGGAAATCAATAAGTGTGGATTTGCTTTTGTGTTTTATCAATCTTGAATCTACCTTATTATTTATCTGTGTGACTTGGCTAAGAAAAATGTCTGTTTGACAGCCATTGGGGTGGGCATTCCATGGCAACATATTCTGCAGTGCATCTTAATTGCGAACAACAAAATATAATTTCAAGTATTGAAGGATACCCTGTAGTCTAATTACCTTGGTATTCTGAGAAGATAGAGTAACCAAAAATGACTTCAAGTTTACTGTTTTGCTTTCAAATTTGTGTACTGATTATTTTTGAAGCTCTACAAAAGAAACAGTGCAATTCCAGAATTAGAAGATTACTACATAAAAAATTTCATGTAAATGTTCTCAAATATTTTGCCCATTAAAATATGAATGTGTGTGTGTGTATGTATATACATATATATGTGTGTGTGTGTGTATATATATATGCAAATCGGGTATAAAGACAGACCCATTTACATAATCTGATTTATTTTTCCACTGACATAAAGCCAAGAATTGTACTTCTACATACACGTATGTAAATGTTCCACTTATGGCAGGAATGCATATATGTCATCCAAATGGCAAGTACAAACACAGGCAAAACCCTCATTTTATACATTAGCACAAAATTAAAGGAAGGTCATATATTTGAGAACTTCAGTTGATAGAAATCTTGCTAAAGAAAAGTGCAATTAAGTTTCTAACCCTGTGCACTTGGCAAGCTTTCCCATATCCAACTTTTGGCATTGAGCCCTTAATAGGTCTTTTAATTAACAGAGACCTTGTTACTTCCCATTTCACTTTACCTGCGATCATATACAAAAGGATGGACCTTAGAGGCTATCTCTCTAGAAAGAACTATTTATATAGGGTTGATGCACATGGGCAGGAATGCATGCTTGTGATATATACAGAAGCAGCTGTGAGTGGAAATGTCTGGTCTATAATGAGGCCAGAAATTTTCCAGCAGGGCTAGGACTTGAACTGATCATATAGGCAGGCACCAAAACCAAATAATCATAAACAATGAAACTGGCCAAAGTGCAGCCAGATAAACAGGTGCTGAGACAGAATGATAATAAGCAGAAAGAAAGATTCAGACCAGTTAGGAAGGCAAGAGTAGAAATTTGAGCAGAATGAAATACTTCTCTTAACAGGAAAACCAGCTAGTAAGGGTAAAACCACAATAGGATCACAGTTTGCAGCACAAGAGTTAGCTAAAGAATAGAATAAGGCACAAGCAATGTTAAGATCTGAGATAATGACGAAGCCTTCCAATGGCTCAAATTTAATCTCGGCCATAGTACTTCAGAGAGATCTCTCTGAATCTTAACAAATATGACTTCTCTGCGGAAATCTAGATATTGGGGTCAATAGTAGTGCTTGCCTTCCAAGCCTTTTCCTGGAGATAGGATACCATCTTGAGACTTGACTTGGCAAAGAGTGGCTCTGCAGTTGGCTTTTGATGCATGAATTGTCCAAAGTATTCCAGAGATCGGCATTTTCCCTTCAGATTTTTCTTTTCTTGTTTGGACTTTGTTTGAAGTATTAAATATTCAGAAAGGCAAAGCTAATTTCATATTATTTTCATTGGACAAGCCTTGGCAGAGTGCCAGCTACAACTTCAGCTATATTACTGAATTCGATTTGATGGTAAATACGTATCACTCTCAAAATGTCTCAAAAATGAATGCCATTTGATGGTGCACAGTCTAAAAATATACATATCAGTCTCATAAAAGCATATATTGTAGATATGAAAGCTTGTCTCAAAACACATAATAGATTTCTCTGATATATTTTACAGCATGTATTTGTAGTCATTTAAATAATATTAACTGATTTCCTACAATGTATCAAAAACAATATTCAGTGTTGGGACAAAAGATGATGGAAAATGTGCCTCCCCCAGAGCATGGTGGAAACCAGCCATGAAACTAGTATCTGGCTGGAAACTAGAAGATAAACATCTAGATTTGGCTCTGTCCTGGACATTTTTTGCTAATCTTGGCAAGTCACTTTACTTGTCTTGAAAATACATTTATTCATCTCTATAATACTAGAGTGAGACAAAATTATTTCTAAAGCCTGTTTAAGTTTCAAATAAGATGCTGAAATCTAATCCTAAATAGGTACAATTTGGAGGATAAAAATTACATGTTTTTATTAACGATCCCGGTAGCCCCTAGATAAACCTGGCATGAATCAAGTTTGTATTAAGAGAAAGGAGAAGCTAAAGGCTCTTCCTCAGAATTGAAGGCTTATCTTTAACACCTTGAACCACTGAATCAGACACATATATCAAATTTCTTAGGCTCTAGTCCGAATGTCAATGATATCAGTTATGTCAGAGAAAACTAAGCGGAAAAACAAATCACTGAGAGAAGATGTAGAATTGCCTTCCTTAGATAAAGTCGAATGGTTAAAAACACAGGCAGCTGAAATCAGACTTGACCACTAGTATCTCAAACTCTCCACTATCCATAACTGGCCCTGAGTTGAGACACGGGGTAGAAATTTATATCTGGCTTTGACTCAGAAACTAGGCTTTCAACAGTTGCGTAAATGTGAGGTCTGGAAAACTGTATTTTTGCTTGCCTAATCAGCACTTCATTCATAAAGCAACAGATGCCGCAGCTTTTGCAGAGTCATGATGATAAACAAAGGAAAATCTAGTTAAATCAAGCTAGTGATTTTTAAAAATTTTAAGTACTTTTAAAAAATTTGAACATATTGTCCTGATCACAAAAGTAACATTTTTTTTTAATTGCAGAGCACTAAAAAGTAGAGAAAATATAAAGAAATCTAATTTACACAAACCTCACCACTTGGAGATAACCTACCCTCATGCTCCACTACTGTGGGGCGGCTGCCACTATTTTCTGACTTTGATTTTCACTTCTCTTAATTTTGTGGATTTTACTGATTCATGGTCTCTGCTTCCATTTTGCTGTTTCTATTTGCATGTTTTCCACATGCTTTACGTTTCAACACCTTAGGGAAAAGTAACTAAACAACTGGCTTTCACCATTGACTAGAGAAACCTGTGGGGCAGAGCTTTTGGGCCAGGCTACTTGCTCATCTCCTGGTCAGACTACAAAAGACAACAGCTGCCTCTTCCTCTGATGGACTTCTTCAGTCCCATTAGCTGTGTTCAGGATGGGAGGTCTCTGGGGCATGGTGCTGGGGGGTCCTTAGATCAAGAATCCCAAATCCCACAGAAAATGGGATTTGGCCTTGATACTCAATGTTAGACAGCTCAGAATAGGGAAATCACATGTGGTCAACACTTGATAATATTAGTATTTAAAGGGAAATTACTTATATATAAACACAAATAAATAAATAAATCATCAAGAGTACTCAATTGTGCCCTGGTAGATGAGAGGCCCTCTATGAATGCCCTTAATAACACAATGGAAGCACCCATCTATTATGTGTACACTCAGTGAGAAGCCAAGTCCCAGGGTTAGAAAATTTGTCTTCCCTCTCAGTAAGAGTTAAAGGTCTTGTTTCTCTCAAATAACATCTAAAAACCAACGTGTGAAGAAAAATACATTAAGTAAACAAGGATGAATAACCCTAAATACGTACAATCCATTGAGTAGATCAGAAATAACGTAGTCCTGTGCCAAGGTGAATTCCTGAGTCACTCATAGTTATTTTAACGGAAACAAAGATTATCATAGGCAACTGTATTCCAACCCTGGAATAATAACATTGCAAGAATTCAGATGAAAATGAAAAGTCTCATTGTGAAGAATTCACAACAAATTTAAATTTCAATGAACCTTCGAGTAGACACCTGTATTTACAGTGTTTTTTTTTTGTTCTTCAATATTTGCTCTTTTTAGTAAAATTGCCTAAAATTGATATATTCTCCATTAATCTAGAATTATAAATTCTAAGATATATATTAAGATATATCTTAATAAATGGGTGGTAAAAAGTTATATAAATATTTATATTTAATATTTATTTTTTTCCTATGTATCCAATTTAATTTTTTCCTATGTAAGAGTAAAATATGTATAGGTAGTCATTTGACAAATGCAGGTAGCAGCCATCTATAGACAGTTAATTAAATGTGAACAGAGTTGCCACACAGGCGCTTATCTCCTCTCCCTCATCAATCCCTCATCAACCTCTTTTAGCTGCAATTATGTGTGCTTAGCAATGAAATTTGGAAGTTAGAGTAAGGTTTTTCTTTTTTTGGAGGAAACTATCATTTCCCCTTAAATCATTTTAATCTTTAAAACCTAGTACCATGCATGGTCACAGTAGTTGTTCAGGTAAATGTGTGGTAAGCATTAATAGATGTCTAAAAAGCAATAGCTATCCCTGCAATTGCTTTCTTAAAAAGGAAACATCAGATGGAAAATGAATAAAGTAGCAAAAATTATACAGTTAAGGAGCAGGGAGAATCAGGGTGGAATATGAGAACTAGAACCATCCAGCCCCACTCAGCATATTGTCCACATTTTCATGATTTAACAACTCCACTACATGTGTGTCAACATGACTATAATTCTAGGAAACTTGCCCAAGAAGACAATAGTTGCAAATAACTTTTCATTCCAGGAACTTTCTGAAAACCTTATTTCAATAAAGATCAAATTGTTCAGCTCTTCAATAGAAGGCATAAGATGACAGCTTACTCCCCAAGTCTTTCTAAGGTTTCTCAGAATGTTCACCTTGCCACCTCAACCAAATCTAAATCATTAAAATCCTTGCTTCTCCCTAATCCAACTCTCTCATAAAAGACCCTCTTTAAATCATATTCCAAAGTTTCAAAAATATCCCAATTTTCCCTCCCCCTTTCAAGACTTTACTAAGACTTTATCAAGGTAATATTGTCCTTGACCAAGATGCAAATACACACAATTCTTTTTCGCAATAAACCAGTTGTTTTACAGTTTTGAGTAGCCATCATTCACCAATGGACAGAATTAAAGTGAGTGTTTTCTTTTTTCTGTATCCTTTTTTTTTTTTTTTTTTTTTTTTGAGATGGAGTCTCGCTCCGTTGCCCAGACTGAAGTACAGTGGAGCAATCTCAGCTCACTGAAACCTCCACCTGCCCGGTTCAAGCAATTCTCCTGTCTCAGCCTCCCGAGTAGCTGAGACTACAGGCATGTGCCATCATGCCCAGTTAATGTTTTGTAATTTTAGTAGAGACAGGGTTTCACCATGCTGGCCAGGCTGGTCTCGAACTCCTGACCTCGTGATCCATCCACCACCTCGGCCTCCCAAAGTGCTGGGATTACAGGTGTGAGCTACTGTGTCTAGCCCCTAAAGTGAGTCTTTTCTATGTATAGTTATTTTTCATACTACAGCTCTTGATATTTTAACCAAAGAAAAGTTTTACAAGTTAAAAAATGTAATTAACTAAAAAAGAAGTGAAAACATTTAAAAATGAAAGACAAAATAGCCTAATTTTATGTCAGAATGTTAATACAAGTGATATAGAACTATTAAATGATGTTTAAATTACTGTAAGAATTATCTTATGTGATTTTAATTATTATTATTTCAATAGTTTTTAGGGAACAGATGGTTTCAGTTACATGGATAAGTTGTTTAGTGGTGATTTAGGAGATTTTGGTGCACACATCACCTGAGCAGTGTACACTGCACTCGATGTGTAGTCTTTTATCCCTCACCTTCCTCCCACACTTCTTGAGTCCTCAGAGTCCACTATGTCCTTCCTTTTTTTCTTTTTCCTTCAACTTTTATTTTAAGTTCCAGGTGCATGTGCAGGATGTGCAGGTTACATAGATTATATATGTACATAGGATGTGCCATGGTGGTTTGCTGCAAAGATCAACTCATCACATAGGTATTAATATTAAGTCCAACATCCATTAGGTATTCTTCCTCATGCTCTTCCCTTCACACCTGCGACAGGTCCCAGTGTGTGTTGTTCCCCTCCCTGTGTCCATGTGTTCTTATCATTCAGCTCCCACTTATAAGTGAGAGCATGCGGTGTTTGGTTTTGGTTCCTGCGTTAGTCTGCTGAGGATAATGGCTTCCAGCTCCATCCATGTCCCTGCAAAGGGCATGATCTCATTCCTTATTATGGCTGCATAGTATTCTATGATGTATATGTATTAAATTTTCTTTATCCAGTCTATCATTGATGGACATTTGAGTGGATTTCGTATCTTTGCTATCGTGAATAGTGCTGCAATGAACGTATGCATGCATGCATTTTTATAACAGAATAATTTATATTCCTTTGGATATATACCCAGATTCCCTATTTAATAAATGGGGCTGGGAGATCTGGCTAGCTATATGCAGAAAATTGAAACTGGATTCCTGCCTTACACTTTATACAAAAATTAACTCAAGATGAATTGAAGACTTAAATGTAAAACCCAAAACACATATCATTCTTATGCCTTTGCATCCTCATAGATTAGCTCCTGCTTATATGTGAGAACATAGGATGTTTAGTTTTCCATTCCTGAGTTACTTCACTTAGAATAATGGTCTCCGTTTCCATCCAGGTTGCTGTAGATGTTACTATCTTGTTTCTTTTTATGGCTTAGTGGTATTCCATGGTACATACACGTTTCTTTATCCACTTGTTGGTTAAAGGACATTTAGGGTAGTTCCACGTTTTTGCAATTGCAAATGGTGCTGCTATAAACATGCACATGCATGTGTCTTGTCTTTTTCATATAATGGCTGCTTTTCCTCTTGGTAGATACGCAGTAGTGGGATTGCTGGATCAAATGGTAGATCTATTTTTAGTTCTTTAAAGAATCTCTATACTGTTTTCCATAGTGGTTATACTAGTTTACATTCCCACCAGCAGTGTAAAAGTGTTCTCGATTCACCACATCTATGCCAACATCTATTATTTTTTGATTTTTAAATTATGGCCATTCTTGCAGAAGTAAGTTGATATTGCATGTGGTTTTGATTTGCATTTCCCTAATCATTAGTGATGTTGAGCAGTTTTTTTACATTTGTTGATCATTTGTATATGCTGTTTATATGTGATCTTCAGTAAATTGACTTCAAAAATTTTGTCAGCTTTACACTTTTGTCTCCTAATAATTCATTATTTTGATATAGATCTCAATATTTTCTGTTTTTGTTGAGTTTGTTTTGGTAATTTGTGACTTTCACAAATTTATCCATTTCACCTAGGTTTTTCACAGTTGTTGGAATAAAGTAGTTCATAATGTTCCCTTTACAGTCCTACATTATAGTCCTACATTATAGTCCTACATTATAGTCCTACATTATAAATTTCTGTAGTTTCTACAGTGAGGATACTTTTTCATTCCCAATTTGATAATTTTTTCTTCTCTGATTTCTTAGTCAATCTAATTAAAAGTCTATCCTTTTTTTTCCTTTCCTTTATCTTTAAAAATGGACAAGTTTTAGTTACCAGTTTTCTCCTTTTCTACTTTCTTTTTCATTCTTTTCACTCAGAGATTTACTATTTATTTACTTCTAATTACTTTGGATTTGATCTGTGTGTCTTTAGTTTTTTGGAGAGAATCTTACATTCTTAACATTAAATTTTTTATGTTTCTTTAAAATTAAGGCTGAAAGCTATATTTCTCACTAAGCACTAGTTTACCTACATTCCATCAGTTTTTTGATTCTGTGTTTCCATTTTCATTCATAGGATTTTTAAAAATATCTCTTAAAATGTTGTTCTAGACCAAGGGGCTTATAACTTTATGATTAATTTTCAAATTTTGAAGATTTTCCAACTATTCATTTTGTTGTTGATTCCTAATAGAATTCTATTGGGATCAGAGAATATACTTCATATGATTTCAGTCCTTTTATGTATATTGAGACATTTGTTAATGCTCAGCATATGTTCCCTTTGAGAGGGCTCCACGTATGCCTGAAAGTAATGTATATTTTACAATCGTGTAAAATATTTTACAGATGTCAACTAGATCCAGTTGGTTGATAGTGATAGAGACAGGAGGCAGCCAAGGGTCCCCCAGCAAAAGCCCACCTTCAAGACTAAAAAAGCCTGAAGGCTGAAAAACTGGACTGCCCATCCTAGAAGAAACCTACCCCTTTCCCAGCTCATTATTTTTGAATGTCCACCTGCACACTGGGAGATTGGGGTGGAGCCTCAGGAAGTTGGCACCATTTGCAAGGCAGAGGAGCCTGGCCTCTCCTGTTCCTGGGAAAGTTCCTCTTTCTGTCAAAGTTACTGACAGCAGGGGAGGCAGAGTATATGTGGGTAAGAGCAGATACTCCTATCACCTAAGTCCCCCTGTTAACATGGGTGAAAGCCACTTTAACACCCACGAATGGCACCCTGTCGTGGTCACTGAGACTAGGAGATACAAGAATGGAGGAAAGAAAGAGGAATGCTTCACTTTCTCTCCCTCACGTACCCCATGTATTTGCTAGAAAGAGAAAGGAACCAGGGACGCTTGCTGCGCTCATTCTAGATAAGTAGGCATTCATCTTCAGTCTGTACTCCTCTGAATGCATCCTAAATCTCTAGGACTCTTTTGAAAACAAATGTCTATTTTTTTTTTTTTCTTTTTCCTCCTCTGTCCTCTCTTCACTGATAGGTAATTGTGTGTCTATACTATGGGACCTTCCCGTCATGTGCATCCTCCAAACTGGGAAGAGTTAATTTCACAAACCTTAAACTAGTTGGCTTAGGACTGGGCTCAGGGGAAGGGAACCCAGCCTAACAAGATGGCAAAAAGGTAGAAGTTTTTTTTTTTTTTTTTTTTTTTTAACCAGTCAGGCTTTTGGCCTCCCTCTCCCTGTACAAACTGGTAAAAGACCTCAGGTTTCTAAGCTGTTCTCACCCACCCCTTGTTTCATTTTGATACATGTTTTCTAATAACCTGGTTTGTCTCTTCTCTCCTTCAGGCCATCAAACTCCAAATGGTCATGCAACGGGAGCCTTGGACAATGATCCCTTTTGCCAGGAACCCTTAGACTGGCCTCTGGGGGAGATCTGACTGCCATTTTTCCAAAACAGCGCCCCCTGTCATCAGGAAGCAGTTAAGGTTGGTCTTCGTCCTTATCCTTATCCTTATCCTTATCCTTATCCTTATTCTGATGTCAGTTAGATGTACTTCTTTAGAGGGGGGATGATAGAGACAGGAGGCAGCCAAGGATTCCCTGGCAAAACCCCGCCTGAGGCTGAAGTCTGAAACAGTCTGAGGGCTGAAAAACAGGACTGCCTGTCCCAGATGAAGTCTTCCCTTTTCCTGACTGATTCTTTCTGAATAATGCCCACCTGCGCACGGCGGGGACTGGGTGGAGACTCAGGGAGTTTGCACTGTTTGCAGGGGGAAGGAGCCTGGTGGGAGCCTCTCACTTTGCTGAGAGGCTTTTTTAAAATTTCATCCAATAAATCCGTTCTCCCTCACTCTTCAAAGTGTCTGCGTGCCTAGTATTTTCTGGTCCTGTGACAAGAACCCGGTTTTTTCTACAACAATAGTATTTTTCATGTTTGTTACATCTTTACTTAGTCTGTTCGTGCTCTATCAATTAAGAAAAGGGTGTTGAAATAGCAATTACATTTGTTGAAATATCCATTTCTATTTTTTTCAATTTGGTCAGATTTTACTTCATATATTATAAAGCTCTAGTGTTAAGTACATTTATAATTGTTATCTTTTTCCTTCCATATTGACCTTTTGTTAATTAAAAGATCCTTCTTTATAACTAGTAATATACCTTAGTTTAAAATATCCTTTTGTCTGATTTTAATATAGCCACGCTCTCTTATGGTTATGATTGTATGATATAGATTTTTAAATCAAGTTACTTATAACTTATTTCTATATTTCAATCTAAAGTTAGTCTCATCTCTTATAGATAGCACATGGTCGTATCTTTCTCTTTTAACCAAGTTAGTTACCATATCCATCATCTCCTTACCCATCATTTAAGTAGAATAATATTCTATTATAAATAGTATTTCTGTATGTGGACCATTAAGGGTAATATAAGGAGGGCTCAAAAGAAGACCAAAAAAAGACTAAAAAATGTTTCAAACTTCTAAAAGATTGGTTAGGTTGCCATGACCAGAATGCTGACAGAAAAATAAACAGTAAAAGCCATTCAGATGATACCTCAGATGGAATGAAGAATATCTTACTGGGAACTGGTGTAAAGGCCATCTTTGTTAGACACTAGCAGATAACTTGATCATATTGTGTTCCTGTCCTAGGACTTTGTGGAAATTTCTAAGCAGCAAATGTGCAGGCTGCTGCATGGTTACTTCTAACTGCTTACAGTGAACTGCTAGAAAGAAGGGAAGTAGAGTGGAAAGATTTGGAAAATTTATTGCTTGACCATGTGGTAAAGAATAAAACTGTTTTCAGAAGAAAAACCAAGGGTTTGGAGCAGCAATCTTTCGCTAAATAGATTAGTGTGAGGAGAGCAAAGCCAGAGGCCATTTATCAGGACAATGGGAAAAAGACCCCAAATGCATTTCAAAGATCTTCCAGGCTGTTTCTCCTATCTTAGGCCCAGAGGTCTCTAAGGGTGGAATCATTTTCGGAGGATAGGCCTCTCAAGCACACTCCTCAGGATTCTCTGCTCCATGCATCCCAGCTACTCTGGCTGCTCCAGCCATGGTTTAAGTGATCCCAGGTACAGCTCATGCCACAACTTCAAAAGGCAAAAGTAGTAAGCCTTGGCAATATCCACATCCATATGGTGCTAATTCTGCATGCAGGCAGAATTCAAGAGTGGAGGAGGTACAGCAGCCTCCACCTAGATTTCAAAGTATTTGTCAAACTGCCTACGAGTTCAGGCAGAAATCTGTCACAGTGGCAGAGTCGGCACACAGAGTCTCCTCTAGAATACCCAGTGGAACCATGGGAGCAGGGCCACCTCCCTCTGGACTCCAGACCCACAGAAGTCATCAGCAACATGCAATACCAGCCTAGGAAGTCTGCAGGCACCAGCATGCAACCGCAATCCATGACAGTAGCCACATGCGCTACACCCAGCAAAGTCTTGGAGATGGGCCTGTCCAAGGTCTTGAAGCCCCTCCCTTATCCCAGTGTGTCCAGGAAAAGGTACATGGAGTAAAAGAGTATTCTGAGCTTTAAGATTTAATGTCTTCCCTGCTGGGCTTCAGGCTTACTTTGGGCTGATTTTTCTTTTTGCTTCTCTCTACCTTTTGGAATCAGAATACTTATCTTATGCCTGTTCCACCACTGTATGTAGAAAATAAGAATTTTTTTTTAATTTTATAGGCTTATAGCTGGAAGGAGTTTGCCTGGAGTACCACTGCACAAAGTGAGACTCTGAAAAAAAAAAAAAAAAAAAAAGAAGGAAGGAAGGAAGGAAGGGAGAGAGAGAGAAAAAGAAAGAAAGAGAAGGAAGGAAGGAAGAAGGAAGGGAGGGAGGGAGGGAGGGAGGGAAGAAAGAAAAAGAAAGAAAGAAAGAAA
>NC_037680.1:8734208-8855777 GCF_003255815.1 Theropithecus gelada
AAAGAAAGAAAGAAAGAAAGAAAGAAAGAAAGAAAGAAAGGGAAAAAGAGAGAGAGAGAAAGAAAGACAGACAGGAGTGGTGAGAGTGAGCATTCTTGTCTTATCCCTGATCTTAGAGGAAATGCTTTCAACTAGTCACTGTTAAGAATAATATTAGCTATGGGTTTGTCATATATTGTGTTGAACTACATTTTTTCCATGTATTTAATCTTTGAGAATTTGTATAAGAAAAGGGTGCTGAGTTTTATTAAATGCTTCTTCTGCATCTTCTCATTTTGTTAAAGTGCTGCATCACATTTATTGATCTGCATATTTTGGACCATCTTTGCATCCTAAAAATAACTCTCACTTGATTGTGAAAAATTATTCTTTTAATGTGTTCTTGAATTGGGTTTGCTAATATTTTTGTTGAGGATTTTAAAAATGTATCTTTATCAATGATATTGGCATATATATATGTGTGTGTATATACATACACACACACTTTTTTTTTTTTCTTGTAGTGTCTTTGTCTGCCTTTGGTGTTGTGGTAATGAGTTCAGGATATAAAATGAGTTTGGAAATATTGTGTAGTTTATACTTCAGTTTTTTGGAATGGTTTGAGAATTGGTATTATCTCTTCTTTAAATGTTTAGTAGAATTTTGCAGTGAAGCTGTACAGTCCTGGGCTTTTCTTTAGTGGGAGTTTTTTTTTTTTTTTTTTTTTTAACTGGTTCAATCTCTGTGCTCATTATTGCTATGTTCAGTTTTCTATTTTTTCATGTTTGAGTTTTCAAAGTTTTCATGTGTCTAGGAATTTATCCATTTCTTGTAAGTTATCCAATGTACTGGTGTGTAATTTTCGTAGTAGTTTCTTATGATTCTTCATATTTTAGTGGTGTAAACTGTAATGTCTCGCCTTTCATTTCTGATTTTGTTTACTGAATAACCTCTCTTTTGTAACTAGGAAGTCTAGTTAAGGGTTTGTCTATTCGTTTTTAAAGCTGCCCCTAAATGCTCTTTGTTTCCAACTGACTCCAAGTGGCCCACCCCTGCTTGTGCTCCCAATGTTCCCTGTGGGGCAAAATAGGAAGGAGCCCTCTGTGAAGAATGTCTGAATGGTGGGAAAACAGGATTTGCTTCCAACTCACTTTCCCAATGGTAGAAACTGTGGGTCCAGGAGAATTATCTGTGTTTGGTACTGTGTTGGCCTAGAGAAAGGGCAATGAAGTGAAACATCTAAGGCCTTAATATTTGATTTCCATTTTTCTTTGTTCTGAAGGCCAAGGGTCCAAGGGAAGTCTTAGCCTCACTCCTGAGTGCGGGGACATTTAGGATGGTGCACTTCCTGTGTATAGTTGCTGTTGGATTTCTACAGGGGGAGCGAAGCCCAAGAATCCTACTCCACCATTTTGCTGATGTCACTCCTTCAATATTTTGAAAATATTTATAGTAAATATTTTGAATTATTTTTTCCTGCTAAATCCAGTATCTGGCCCCATGTAGTGTCAACATCTATTGACTCAATAATCTTTTGAGTATTGGTCACATTTTCATGTTTCTTTGGATATCACATAATTTGTGGTTGAAAATTTAATATATTAGAAAATATACCAGCTCTGGAATACACTTTAAATTTCTGTGTATGTGTGTTAAAATTAGCTTTGATGGGTAGCCCAGCCACTGATATTCTGCTTAATTTTAATTTACCATTACTATTATATTTTTATGCCTTGTTTTCTAGGAATACCTTCCTGTGTCTATTTATCCATTCATTTATTTTTAGAGGCAGGGTGTCACAGTGTCGCCCAGGCTAGAGTGTAATGGCTTGATCATAGCTCACTGTAATTTCAAATTCCTGAGCTCAAATGACCTTCCCACTTCAACCTCCCAAGTAATTAGGATGACAGGCACACACTACCAGCACAGATACATTTAAAAAAAAAATGTTTTTGCAGAGAAAAGCCTTCTCTGTGTTACCGAGGCTGGTCTCAAACTTCTGGTCTCAAATGATCCTCCCAGTTTGGCCTCCCAAAGCTCAGGGATTACAGGAATGAGCCTGGACTTCCAGTATGTCTTCATAGTTTAGCGATCGCCCAATTATTTGGATAGAGGATGTACTCAAAGGCTTTGTTTCCATAAAGTGTCTACCCACTTCACATTTATTAGTGAGTGGTTTGGAAAACACACTTAAAGTTGAAGTGAGTCCTCAAGTCTTCCTCAGTTTCTGTTTCTCAAATCCCCCTCAGGTCTCCCTAACAGCCAGTGATATGTGAGACCTTATCTCAGACCTTCTATGGCTCGCTCATTTTCAGAATCTCTTGGCTAACTTTCTTGGTGGTCCATTGTTCACCCAACCAGGACCTCCGTGTGCTAATAAAAAATGTTTTTCTCAGTCGTTCCCACCTAAGTACTCACTTTTAACTGGCAAAGCCATAGGTTTTCACTTGCTACTCCAAAATGAGGAACTTCCCCATGCATAGCCTCAAAACTGTTGGTTTTCAATGCCAGCTGTTACAAATACTATTCTTGCTGACTCTATTGATGTGGGAGTGAAGATGGCAGCCACCTGGGAAGGCCACAGATACTGCTCTAACTTGCAACTCTTGCATTTATTTTAAAAGTAAATTTTATTAACTTGTTTTCTGCTTTTTTGTTGACATATGTACCTTGAAATGTTGTTTCTATTTTTTTCCAATTTATACAGATGGTCCCTGAGTTACTAGGGTTCAACATACACATTTTCACTCTACAATAGATTTATCTAAATGTAATCCTATCATAAGTCCGGAAGCATCTGGACTTACAATCTCTCAACCTACAACTTTTTACTTTATGGTGAGTATAAGGGTATTAAACATGTTTTAACTTAAGAAAGTTTTTTTTTTTTTTTTTTTTTTAAACTTATGATGAGATATCATGATTGTAAGTCTAGAAGCATCTATACTTGCTTTTTGGAGAGAATCTGACATCTTCATGCTGCCAAAACTAGAAGTCCATTATAAATTAATTTTTTAAACAGGGGAATTCACTTCTAGTCCCCTAACAAAATTTAATCTGAAATAAGTTTACTTGCTAGCATTCATTCACTTCTTTCCATTCACAGTTAATTTGGTAAATTCAGCCACAGTATGGTTTGGATCTGTGTTCCTGCCCAAATCTCATGTCAAATTGTATTCTCAGTGCTGGAGGTGGGGCCTGGTGGGAGGCGATTTGATCATGGGAGTTGTCCTTCATGAATGACTTAGCACCATCTTCTTGGTGTTGTTCTCATGATAATGAGTGAGTGAGTGAGCTACCATGAGATCTCATTTCAGAGTGTGTAGCACCTCTCCCCCGTCTCTCGCTCCTGCTCTGGCCATATGAGATGTCCCACTCCCTTTTTACCTTCCACCATGATTGGAGACTTCGTGAGACCTCCCCAGGAGCAGAAGCTGCTATGCTTCCTGTACAGCCTGCAGAACCATGAGCCAATTAAACCTCTTTTTCTTTATAAATTACCCCATCTCAGATATTTCTTTATAGCAAAGCAAGTACAAGCTAATACAAGACAGTAAAGAGAACCATTAGAATTTTTATAAAACATCTGGAAGAAGTTCAGTAAAGAGAACCATCAGAATTGTTATGAAACACTTGGAAGAAGTTGTGATGAAATAAAAATTTTCTTTCTTCTCTTTAAGTTACATTTAAATCAAAAGTAAATCCATATCTAAATGGAATTTTAAACATACAAATTACTATATTACAAAGTCCATCAATAAAAGATAAAGAAATGCATAAAACTAAAATGCAATGCATAGTGTGGGGGTTGATTCTAAGGCCAAATTAAAGGACTTTTTAAATAATTCGGGCTACAAATATTCCTTGACATATTACAATTTTGAGATTATTTGGGCTGCAAATCAAGTAGCCTAAAAAGCAGAGAATATTTTGAAATTATTCAAATAGTTTAGATAAATAATAAATGAAAAAGTTAAATAATGTTGTCTGATCACATTATAAAAAACCTATCAAGAGTTTTGATCATAGTTTATAGTATTGTGTGTTGTTGAATTGCGTACATGGATTACAAAACAAACAAAAATAATTATCCGCCCAATAATTTTCCTTTGTGTGTGCTATTTAAAATCACTAGGTCTCAGTTTCTCATCTGCAGCAAAGTTAAAATAAAGTACTTCTCTTCATGTTAGTAACAGTGTGAGCACTCAGTAAATTGTAGTAATTATCAAAGATGATGGTACTAACAGTAGTAGTAATGAAATAATAGGTGGTACTAACAGCAACAAAAAGTCACCGACAATGCCCCAGAATATTTAGTCAAATTATTTCCTACATAAGCAATGATACAAATCTATACATGAATAAGTGCTAAAGGGATGGAAAGCTGTAACTTAAATATGCTCTCTGTGACAGCAGCCATAGGAAAATTATACTGGGTTATTGAGGCAGGCTTGTCCCTTTGATTTGGTGTATCAAAATATAACATAAATAAAAAACATCCCTATTTCAGATGACATGGAAACAAACCTCTTTTTAAATAGCACCTTTATTTTGAACATGCCCGGCTGAAAACAGAAAAGTCAAAATTTAAGATCATTCTGCAACTAAATGTTTGAGGCTGAAGTCTGATATGCAGAATCAAATCTCATATAAAGTTGCTATTGAATATGTTCCTTTAAATCTCAAAACAGAAACATAGTTATATACAATGTAGACAATATGTTCTAGGACACCATAGATTATTGAGAACTTTTAATGATGCAAAAAAGAATTTTATTATATACCCACAAAGAAAAGACTGTGACTATTTGCATTCAAAAACAAACCACAATCGTATGTGAGAAACACATTCTGTTATTTATGCTATATATATCTAAGTCTTAAATAAGAACAATAATTACAAAAACTCATAAAAGAGATTCATTTCAAGCAATTTTCTTAAACACATATTTATCAGATGAATGAACTCCTCTAAGGCACTCTCAGTGTGTTAAGGACATGTCATGAATTTTTAAACTACTTAATAATGCATTTGCTTCAGGCGTGACTCAATTTAATAAATCATATAAGTTGCAATACATTTTATCACATATTTGTGGAAGGAGATATTCCAATTTCTTAAGCACTGCTTTTCTAAGTATTAAGAAGCAGCTTAATATAACAAAGAGACAAAAGAAGGAAAAAAAAGGGTCATATACAATGAAAAATTCCAAGGAAATGTATTAAAAACCCCTCTAAACCATGAGTTTTAAAGTTCATATGCATGAATATGTCTTTAAATTATATGCAGCTGTTTGTGTGATGAACATCTTAATGACGAAAGCATCCATAAATTTCATTACATTATCAAATTAGAAATTGGTCGTGAACATTTTCTCTATGTTGCTGTATCAGCTCTCACACTAAACCCAGCAACTTGCCAAGGGTACACATTTCGGATTCATCAGAGGTTATGTGGACACAGACAAGGAGCATTGATCAAGAATATAATTACAGGCATGGGGAAATACTTGTGGTGGTAGTCTCCCCAAACTCTGTAAACACAAAGTCAGAACAATACAAACACTAAACCTGAAAATCCTAGCTCAAAGAAGGCAGACAAGAAATTTCAATAATTGGAAAATCACAGCCAAAAGCACGGGAAGAAAATGCCAGACCAGAATTAGTCAGAAACTAAAGTGGAAGCTGAAGACGAGTAGCAGTGACCACATCATGCCTCCTTCTGAGGGATGAAGCAAGGAGTGGTACAACTTGTATTTAGTAAGACTACTTGTATGCAGTTTTCTTAATCATGCTTGGACGACCACTTTCAAACCCATGTTTTGTAATTCATATATGTTTAACCAAATTATAACAATTTACTGAATGTCAGAAGACTTAGAATGTAACTCTAGTCACTTATAATCATATGACTATGGCACACTATCTTTTTTTGAAATTATCTAAGAAATGCAAAATATATTATCAATGAGTGCCTGAATTAAAATGAAATAAAGTGTGGTTCAACTGAAGTCTAGTTAGACAGTAAGATGCAAATAAATATAACAATGCCTAGGTTTCTACTTTATTTGTTCACAATGAATTTATTAACTTGTTCTTATTAGTCCAGTCTAATTTGTTTCAAGGTTGGTTTGTTTCAAGGTTACATCACCCAACTCAAACATGACTAACTTAATTTTTTCTTTGACTTCTTGACTTTATACATGAATCAGGCAACATTCTGCTGAAACAATCCTATTAGATTCTTAACTATGGCCTAAGAATAAGTGCTCAAGTCACTAAGACAAAAGTGACTTCGTCTTAAACTATCTAAGTACTTCTGTCAATGTTCATGTTTTTCAAATAAAAACACTTGAAAATTAATCCATTATAAGTCAATAGATGGGACAATACTTCCATTTACAGTGTTGGCCTTATAATTTTATTGTCTGCTCAGCGCGTCAGTAGTATCTTTCCTCAAATAGGGAGATGGGAGTTGTTTCACACTGCAAGTTCACTTTTGAGTCCCAGTAGTTTCCTTGATTCATTTTTCCTTTAATGATAAATGAGCGCAATGGCTAGCGCGGATTGTGCAATGAGGATGGAAAAAACTGATATGGCTCTGACTTCTAGGTATGATTGACTGCAGCAACGAAAGCTAATGACTGTGGAAGCAGCAACCTTTTATTGCTTTTTAAACTTTCGGACATATGTCAGGACAGTAAAAAGCCAACACAGTGGGAGCTACTAAGATTGAATGCTGTTTTTCTTTCTTTGAGTATGCAACAAGAAAGAATAAACAAGAAAGAAACAATAACTACCAAAGGCCCTTTTCTCATTTTGATATTTTGTATATTACTCCAAGGTGAGGAAGCCAGATTACAGAATTTCCATTTTTAAAACAGACCACATAGGAGAAATGGCTTGAGTTATTAGATACTTAGTTCACGTAGCAATTCATTTCCAAACATTGTTCCCAAGCAAATGTTCTATAAACAAACATTGATAATCTGTGGAGAGCAACATGAATCTTTCACCTAACACAGTAACATAGTCAGACGTATTTATGGATTTCAAGATGATCACAAATGAGCACAGATGCTTGTATAACCTTGATTTCTAAAAAAGTTCTGTATTGGGTAAAATACTCTTCTTGAAAAGGCACAGAGGGACCACTGAGGTATGATAGGGACACCTAGACATAATCATCCACATCAGTAATAATCAAGCTAGACAATCTGTGAGGTAATAGATGTGCAGCCATCCTCATGCCTGGAATGTGATCTAAAGCATCCAATGGTCTGGGTCAGGTAGACCAGGCCCAGTCAAATTGAGCAGTCTAGAGGGTTATAAAGTATGTATGGTGAAGGAAAGTTCATGCTGAAAATTCACAAAGCCAATTAAAGTAACATTGAAAACCAGCAGAATCAGGTATCTGGGTATTTCACTATCAGAAATGGAATCAAATGGAATCATTTGAGAATATAATATATACACAGCACTCTATCATTGTATATGGTATGTACAGCAACACATATGAAGATACAAAATAAATATAAGGTGTCATTTCCATTCTCATCAACTGCAAACGAGATGGGAAGACAATCGAAATGTATGGATCAATTAGAATCCAATATAAAATAATGTAAATTTAAGTGGAAAATTGGGTATTGACTTGCTATGAGTTTCATTTATTGAAAACATTTTACTGATAAAGTACCTTGGGAATATTGTGAGCTGAGTTGTAAACCAGGGCAAGGTAGGATTTAGAGAAGAAGGTGGGAAAACTGTAGGTCTTCACTGGAGAAAGAAACTCAGCTACAAGCAGCAGCATACATTAATCAGTCAAGTAAAGCAAACAGGGAAGGCCTGGTAAGAAAGAGATGTTTTTGAGTTGGTAATAATCCCAGGGAGGCTGTTCAGCATTGACGTCTTTGGAGGTTATTATGGGATGAATTGTGTCCTTCTGAAACTCATATGTCAAAGCTCTAAACTTACTGCCTCAAAATGTAACTGTATTTGAAGACAGAATCTTTAAAGAGAAATTAAGTAAAAATTAGGTCATTAGTGTGGAAATTAATCCAGCCTGACTGGCATCCTTATAACAAGAGGAAATTTATACACATAAAAGGAGATACTGGGGTGCACGTGCACGGAGGCAGGACCATGGGGAGAGGTAGCAGAAGAGTGGGCATCTGCAAGCCAAGAAGAGAGGCTCAGAGGGCACCAATGCTGCCGGCACCCTGATCATGAACTTCCAGGACCCAGATCAGTGAGATCATTCATTTAAAACACCCAGTGTGGAATTTTGTTACAGCAGCTCTAGCAAACTAACATAGAGGTGATGAGTGTATTATGCGAAAACAGTTTTGAAAATATAAACTTTTTTTCTACAATGATAGGAGGTGTGTGTTAGGAGAATTCATTTATTTTTCCATCATCAAATTATCATCTTATTCTTGAACTCTCTTGTGCCACCCTCAACCCCTGATAGCATTGATTATCAAGAATTATTCTTAGTGAGGAATTCTAACACAGTAACTATGTATAGATTTCCCATATTCAAGAAAGATAACTGTACTGTTAAAACAACACCTTGGCCAGGCACGGTGGCTCATGTCTGTAATCCCAGCACTTTGGGAGGCCAAGGTGGGTGGATCACGAGGTCAGCAGATTGAGACCATCCTGGCTAATACGGTGAAACCTCGTCTCTACTAAAAATACAAAAAATTAGTCGGGCGTGGTGGCGGGCGCCTGTAGTCCCAGCTACTCGGGAGGCTGAGGCAGGAGAATGGCGTGAACCTGGGAGGCGGAGCTTGCAGTGAGCCGAGATCGGGCCACTGCATTCCAGCCTGGGCGACACAGCGAGACAAAAAACAAACAAACAAACAAACAAAAAAACACCTCGCTATAAACAGAAATATATGGCCCTCTGACGTGTAGAGTAATAAAATCTGTGCCACCATCAGCAAATGACAGACACTTTTAAAAGTCCCTTTGGTTAGACTCCTACCTATCCGGTAATAGTCTTGTTATTCAGGGTAAGGATTCCATCTGATACGGGCTATTTTGGTAGTTGCTTTAATTCTACACCTTGCTCTCATAATAGAAAATTGTATCATGCTAGGATAAATACTTATTTAAAATGTTATCCATCAATTTCACTAATGTTTGGGACAGGTAGCATTTAGTCATGCTTTCCTTTTCTCTCTCTCTCTCTTTTTTTTTTTTTTTTTTTTTTTTTTTTTTTGGTGAGGTTGATTACACATAGCAGCCTGTAATAGAGTGTGATTTTTCTAAGTAAAAACAGAATTTTAACATCTCCCACATTCTCAAAAGAGTACCTCCAAGAACAGAAACTTGGGCTTTATCAATCTTTTTACTGACATTTTTAGGAGGAATGTGATCTAAGTCATTTCAATTCTTTGGGGATCTGTATTCTTATTTAAAATGTCTGTGAATAAACTGTTGTCTTTCATTGTTAAGAGGATCTAAGATACTAAGGTTCTAATAGTTTCAAATCCAAGTTAAAAAAAATGAAAATCTGATTACATCACTCTCACTTAAAACAGTTTGTTGTATCCTCCTAGTTTTTAGAATCAATTCCAAATTTCTTTATATATTTGATGAAACTGCATAATTCAATCTCTGCATAATTTTCCAATTTCTGATGAAACTGCTTAATTCAATCTCTGCATAATTTTTATCTCACTTCATGGCACCAATCTTCATTTCCCATATATAATGACCTCAAAGTATACATTCAACTAACTACAAAGTTTTTTCAGGTCCTAGATTACACTTCACTGTTTCATCTATGGACCTCCATATATGCTATTTCATCTGTCCAAGTACCCTAATGTATCACCATCCCTTACTTGGCCTAGCCAACTCCAATTCATGCTTACTATATCCGCTTATAATTGCTGCTCCTAGAAACCACCCCAGACAGATCAAGTCTGGAAATTTGATCTACCTCTTTAATGAGTTCTGTAATTATGTGAAAACAAATAAATTCCTGCATTCTATGAGCTGTGTACTAGAGAAAGTAACAAGTGCCAATGCTCGCTCTCTTCTTCCCTGAGAATACACAATGGTTTCCAGAGCCAGAAAACTGTATTGGCTCTTAATGAATTTAATATAATCCTTTCTCCTTATACCTCAATTTATCCTGATATGGAACTTCTAAGAGCTACTGGAATTCAAAGGCTAAAAGACCATGGGTTCTATCCCAGTTTGTCATGGTTCTGCAGAAGTGGAAGGTGGCTTCAGTTTCTAGCCTACCATCAAAACATTCGATGGTCATTCAGACTTTGATAAGTTGTTCAATTGTTACCAGTTTCATTTATTAGCATTAGAGATATTTTATTTAATCTTATCTATTCACATATATGGCTTTTTTTTAAATTTTGTTTTGTTTTGTTTTTTTTGAGACAGAGTCTTGCTCTGTCATCCAGGCTTGAGTGCATTGGCACAATCTCCGCTAATTGCAACCTCCACCTCTTGGGTTCAAGCGACTGTCATGCCTCAGCCTCCCAAGCAACTGGGATCACAAGCATGCACCACCATGCCCAGTTAATTTTTGTAATCTGAGTAGAGATGAAGTTTCACCATGTTGGCCAGGCTGGTCTCAAACTCCTGGCCTCAAGTTAACTGCCCACCTCAGCCTCCCAAAGTGCTGGGATTACAGGTATGGGCCACCATGCCCAGCCTATTCACATATACTTTTTTAAAGAAATAGAAATAATATAAACAACAAAGGAAAATTCAAAATAAGTATGTAAATCATAACAATAACTTTGGTTTCTCATACTGGCAAAGAAAAAATAATATGACTATTTTGAAAGTAATAGATTCTTTCAAATAAAACTGAAGGAAATCTTTATACAAAGATCTTCATGGAAAAAATGTTTTCACTATACTGAAAAACTCATTTAATTATGACTATGAATATAAAGAATTAATCTCTCTAAAACAATGCATTTATATGCAATTTTTAAAAATTCATTTTAATTTAAATCACAGACACTGAAATTAAACTACAAACTATACAGTCCAATCTATAAACTATATAATATCTTGCTCATCTAATCAACTGTCTTGAATTCAATATTATTGTGAAGATAATATCCTATATAAATTATATTCACTTGGTTTAGCCTGTTTTCCACTTATGCTCTTAAAAAATATTAGTTATATATATGTGATACATTAAGAGGATGAGTGTAGTTATGTATACATATATGTTTTAATGAAAGCATACACCTTTATTTGTGAAATATAAGAATTAAAAATGAAAAAGTAAGAACTCTAAAATGCAGTTCAACAATTTATGTTCTTAAGGCTGATATTTTAGAGGTTTTTCTATTAATATGATATCAAAGTGAACATATCTACTTAAAATAAACTAATTATAGGCAATAAAACCCAGCACAGCTTATAAAACTAAAGGTCACCAAAGACTAGAGCCTCAGTAGGTTTTATTAATTCCACAGCTGTGCCAGTAATTTCAGGCTTCGGGGGGGAAAGAAAACAAAATAATCAAAAAAAGCATAAAAATACAAGACTTGGAATTGATTTCCCATCGACAACAGAGGATAAATAAATTGAAGATGACGTTATTATATCAGCAAATAGTTGTGCCTAAAAGGGACCTTAATGACCATAAGAACCAACTCTTTATTACACAAATAAGAAGATGATAACTTATTTGTCCTGGAAAATACAAGTGGTTACTGACAGAACACAGACCCCAGTCTTCTAGGTCAATATTATATCTCCTTAGAATGCTAAGGTTCTGGTAACAAACAAATCATCGTATCAGCTGACTCTTTAATTTCCTGAGATATACTTATATTGAGCAAGGCAAACGAAGAAGTGAACTGAAAATATTGTAAAGACGCTGTGTTTTCCTCATCTATCCACCCCAACCACTCATCTTGTACTTTTCTCCCATTGATTTGGAGAAATGAGATAAATATTTTTAATATGTTATTTCTGTTCTCGGTTTAATGAAATGAATATCGGACAAATTATTTTGATATTTATAATTATAATAAATGCTTATTATTTGTATGTGCTAAAATAACACTAAGTGTTATATACATCATATTTATGGTATGGTTATATACATCATAAATATGGCATGGATATTGGTACCTCAGATGTATAAATTTGGAAACTGTACTTTAAAGAACTTAGCTGATGAAGATTATAGAGTTATTCAGATGAGGACCCAGGTCTCAAATCTAGATTTGTCTGACACTAACTCATGTGCTGTGAGCCATTTCACATACTACTTCAAAATCTTTTCCTTCTACATCTGGTATTTACTCAGTGTATTCTCATAGATCCTTGAATGTGCACTGTTTTAGCTGCCATAAAATAGAATGATCTCAGATTGTGATCACTCTCTATGAGTGCTATACTGCTTACACAATCAGTGTCCAGTAGTAAGGACTTCATATTTATTGGAGTCATAAGAAAGCATAGATTTAAGTCCTATTGTTAATCATTATTCTACCATTGTATATCCAAGCCTTGGAAGACTTTGGATTAGTAAAATATGTTCAAGTAGTGCATACTATCCAAAAATGATTATGTTGATAAGTCATGCATTAGGTCTATGTTGATTTCCACTGTGCTCCAAAAGTAATACCTTTATGTGGTTCTTAAAACCTATATGCATTAGCCTTCTTGAACAGCTCTGCATTTTTCCATATTCCTCTCCTCTCTTGCTTTTAATGCCAAGATTTTTATCTAATGGTCTCCATACACCAATACTAGGATCTCTAGCCATCATAAGGAAAAAGTGCAATATTCTTATGTGTAGGTTACCAATGAAGGAAAAGTTAATTAGTGCAAGATGATGTTGAGAGTGGAGTCCATAATGCTGAAACCTTGCCCTGGACCTCAGAGAGAGTGATGTGATCTCTCTTAATTCAAACTTCTTCACTAAAATGAGGCACCCAGATCCCAATTTTTAGTGAGGTCTAGATAGTTTTGGCATTCAATTTAATATGTTTCTATAAGCTTTCTACATGTTGTGAAACTTTTTCATATGAGTAATGGTATTTAGCCTTTCAACAAATGATCTCATTAACTAAATGTAAACAGAGGTTTTGAGGGGGGCAAAATTCATTTCTCTCTCAACGTTAAACTTGAGTATTGAAGGGAAAATTGGTATGCTGAGAAAAATAGTAGAAAAATAAAAATCATTTAAGAAATGGCCAGTATCCCTGTTTATATCAAGTGGAGCAAAAAGACAGAGCAATAAAAAAAGAGCAAGATGGTCTGATAGTTAATTCCTATTGCAGAGAGACTTAGAGAAAGCCTGTTGAGTCATGAAGATGCAGCTGTAGAAAGAACACATGCAACGTGTCATCAACAGAAATGCCATCTCCCATTTGGCAGAAAATACCAGTTGGTTAACACATAATTATTATTGACTAAAAATAGCCCAGTGGTAATTATCTCAGCTTAGCTTTATTTCATCGGATGATTATATTTCAGCATGGTGTTTGTGTGTAGTCAACAAGCATTTCTGGGGACGTAAACACAAACTGTGAAGAGTTGCCTTTTTCCTATTTCCAACTCAAGTGCTATTTCTTCATTCAAGTTACAACAAATAGTACTTGAGTATCTCTCTACAAGGGGATAGTCACTGTAATAAGAGCTGAAGAGGCAAAAAAAAAAAATAAATCATACAATGTAATGTAGGGCTGGGTTCAGCAAATAACCTCGTTGTATATAGAAGTACTTTGTCCGTCACTAACAAAGAAATACCCAAGTTCTTCCTAATGCCCTCAAGACCCTACCTATAAGGAATAAGATATCAATGAACCTTAATGTCATAACTTAGTTTCAGGGAAAAGTAGGGTGTTTAACAACAAATGAGAAGGCTAAATAATGAATGAATAATTATAGAGAAGCCAGGTTGAATACTTCTATAAAATTGATATATTTACCAAATAAGTAATCACAAAGAGGCTCTAAGATAATCATATACTGAATACTACTCTTTTCTCAGTATGTTCTCAAGAGTTTCCCAAATGCCTCTTGCATTAGGTTGAGCCACTCTAGAGTGTAAGTGGTGTTTTGTTGCTAGTGGGTGTTATAATTAATGGGCATTACTCTAACGGGATTCTTCTCACCATCCCATCCACTTAAAATTCTTTGAGTGACAACCACACTTGACTTCATAGCATTAGGTTCAATAAGGTTATTATTTAGGTCTTTACATCAGTTACTTATTCATTAAAAAATGGAAATCCTAGTATCAGGCACATGTGAGAGGTAGCAGAAAATCTAACAAAATAGGAATGATTCCTTCTCAGAGTGTTTAGGGGCAAACAAAATTAAACAAATTAATACACAAGTAATAATTAACTTGTATAAAAGCCAACAAGTTATGTTGTTTGCTATCAACTAAGATGTAGTAAGCCACATGTAGTTCAAATTGAAATGAAGTAGAATGAGTGTAAGAGTGTGTGTGTGTGTGTGTGTGTGTGTGTGTGTGTGTGTGTAGTAAAAGCACCTAACTGTAGGCAGAGGGAATGTTGCAGCTGTGTGCACTTGGTTTGTTCTGTCAAGATTTTAAAAGCTGATGTCATTAAGTTTATAGGAGTCAAGGAATCATAGAATACATTCTTTACCAAGACAATGGGAGTAGCTTTGATTGCAAAAGCAGCAAAGGAGAAAAGGATAGTTCAATATCAGTCATGTGATTTGGTAAAGGGAAGTTTGAGAAGTCATATGTGTATTCCTTCAAGAGGCTAAAAACTTATGTGTTTTGTTACTTTTGCTGTGACTCCAGGTAGCTCTTGAACCAAGTTTAACCTTCAAAGGTCAAAAGAATAGCATTTAAAGTTTCTATAATAGCCAGATTACATATCATGTGTATTTTTGGACTATTGTTGCAATCCTTTTAATTAACAGGATTGTAGAAGTCATATTCATTGGAAATTATTTGTGTAATGTAAACTAAAATCTCATTAAATTACTTCCTCTCCAGAATGCACTGAGCACTGAATATGAGCAAGGTGCTGTGAAATGCACACTATTTCTGTCATCAAAGGGTTTATAGTCTAGTAGGAGAAAAAAAAAAAAAAACACACATAATCAGGAAAGTTAATATAGCATTTTAGATGTTGTGATCCAAGTTCACTCACAATTCTATTGAAAATACAAAGAAAGGCAAGATGGCCGAATAGGAGCAGCTCCAGTCTTCAACTCCCAGCGCCAGCGACACAGAAGACCGGTGATTTCGGCATTTTCAACTGAGGTACTGGGTTCATCTCACTGGGGAGTGCCGGACGATCAGTACTGGTCAGCTGCTGCAGCCCGACCAGCAAGAGCTGAAGCAGGGCGAGGCATTGCCTCACCTGAGAAGCGCAAGGGGGAAGGGAATCCCTTTTCCTAGCCAGGGGAACTGAGACACACAACACCTGGAGAATCGGGTAACTCCCACCCCAATACTGCGCTTTGAGCAAACAGGCACACCAGGAGATCATATCCCACACCTGGCCGGGAGGGTCCCACACCCACGGAGCCTCCCTCATTGCTATCACAGCAGTCTGTGATCTACCGGCAAGGCAGCAGCGAGGCTGGGGGAGGGGCGCCCGCCATTGCTGAGGCTTAAGTAGGTAAACAAAGCTGCTGGGAAGCTCGAACTGGGTGGAGCTCACAGCAGCTCAAGGAAACCTGCCTGTCTCTGTAGACTCCACCTCTGGGGGCAGGGCACAGAAAACAATAACAAAGCAGCAGACACCTCTGCAGACGCAAACGACTCTGTCTGACAGCTTTGAAGAGAGCAGTGGATCTCCCAACACGGAGGTTGAGATCTGAGAAGGGACAGACTCCCTGCTCAAGTGGGTCCCTGACCCCTGAGTAGCCTAACTGGGAGACATCCCCCACTAGGGGCAGTCTGACACCCCACACCTCACAGGGTGGAGTACACCCCTGAGAGGAAGCTTCCAAAGCAAGAATCAGACAGGTACACTCGCTGTTCAGAAATATTCTATCTGCTGCAGCCTCTGCTGCTGATACCCAGGCAAACAGGGTCTGGAGTGGACCTCAAGCAATCTCCAACAGACCTACAGCTGAGGGTCCTGACTGTCAGAAGGAAAACTATCAAACAGGAAGGACACCTACACCAAAACCCCATCAGTACATCACCATCATCAAAGATCAGAGGCAGATAAAACCACAAAGATGGGGAAAAAGCAGGGCAGAAAAGCTGGAAATTCAAAAAACAAGAGCGCATCTGCCCCGGCAAAGGAGCGCAGCTCATCGCCAGCAACGGATCAAAGCTGGACGGAGAATGACTTTGACGAGATGAGAGAAGAAGGCTTCAGTCCATCAAATTTCTCAGAGCTAAAGGAGGAATTACGTACCCAGCGCAAAGAAACTAAAAATCTTGAAAAAAAAGTGGAAGAATTGATGGCTAGACTAATTAATGCAGAGAAGGTCATAAACGAAATGAAAGAGATGAAAACCATGACACGAGAAATACGTGACAAATGCACAAGCTTCAGTAACCGACTCGATCAACTGGAAGAAAGAGTATCAGCGATTGAGGATCAAATGAATGAAATGAAGCGAGAAGAGAAACCAAAAGAAAAAAGAAGAAAAAGAAATGAACAAAGCCTGCAAGAAGTATGGGATTATGTAAAAAGACCAAATCTCCGTCTGATTGGGGTGCCTGAAAGTGAGGGGGAAAATGGAACCAAGTTGGAAAACACTCTTCAGGATATCATCCAGGAGAACTTCCCCAACCTAGTAGGGCAGGCCAACATTCAAATCCAGGAAATACAGAGAACGCCACAAAGATACTCCTCGAGAAGAGCAACTCCAAGACACATAATTGCCAGATTCACCAAAGTTGAAATGAAGGAAAAAATCTTAAGGGCAGCCAGAGAGAAAGGTCGGGTTACCCACAAAGGGAAGCCCATCAGACTCACAGCAGATCTCTCGGCAGAAACTCTCCAAGCCAGAAGAGAGTGGGGGCCAATATTCAACATTCTTAAAGAAAAGAATTTTCAACCCAGAATTTCATATCCAGCCAAACTAAGTTTCATAAGTGAAGGAGAAATAAAATCCTTTACAGATAAGCAAATGCTTAGAGATTTTCTCACCACTAGGCCTGCCTTACAAGAGACCCTGAAGGAAGCACTCAACATGGAAAGGAACAACCGGTACCAGCCATCTCAAAAACATGCCAAAATGTAAAGACCATCGAGGCTAGGAAGAAACTGCATCAACTAATGAGCAAAATAACCAGTTAATATCATAATGGCAGGATCAAGTTCACACATAACAATCTTAACCTTAAATGTAAATGGACTAAATGCTCCAATTAAGAGACACAGACTGGCAAACTGGATAAAGAGTCAAGACTCATCAGTCTGCTGTATTCAGGAGACCCATCTCACACGCAGAGACATACATAGGCTCAAAATAAAGGGATGGAGGAAGATTTACCAAGCAAATGGAGAACAAAAAAAAGCAGGGGTTGCAATCCTAGTCTCTGATAAAACAGACTTTAAACCATCAAAGATCAAAAGAGACAAAGAAGGCCATTACATAATGGTAAAGGGATCAATTCAACAGGAAGAGCTAACTATCCTAAATATATATGCACCCAATACAGGAGCACCCAGATTCATAAAGCAAGTCCTTAGAGACTTACAAAGAGACTTAGACTCCCATACAATAATAATGGGAGACTTCAACACTCCACTGTCAACATTAGACAGATCAACAAGACAGAAAGTTAACAAGGATATCCAGGAATTGAACTCATCTCTGCAGCAAGCAGACCTAATAGACATCTATAGAACTCTCCACCCCAAATCAACAGAATATACATTCTTCTCAGCACCACATCGTACTTACTCCAAAATTGACCATATAATTGGAAGTAAAGCACTCCTCAGCAAATGTACAAGAACAGAAATTATAACAAACTGTCTCTCAGACCACAGTGCAATCAAACTAGAACTCAGGACTAAGAAACTCAATCAAAACCGCTCAACTACATGGAAACTGAACAACCTGCTCCTGAATGACTACTGGGTACATAACGAAATGAAGGCAGAAATAAAGATGTTCTTTGAAACCAATGAGAACAAAGATACAACATACCAGAATCTCTGGGACACATTTAAAGCAGTGTGTAGAGGGAAATTTATAGCACTAAATGGCCACAAGAGAAAGCAGGAAAGATCAAAAATTGACACTCTAACATCGCAATTAAAAGAACTAGAGAAGCAAGAGCAAACACATTCGAAAGCTAGCAGAAGGCTAGAAATAACTAAGATCAGAGCAGAACTGAAGGAGATAGAGACACAAAAAACCCTCCAAAAAATCAATGAATCCAGGAGTTGGTTTTTTGAAAAGATCAACAAAATTGACAGACCACTAGCAAGACTAATAAAGAAGAAAAGAGAGAAGAATCAAATCGACGCAATTAAAAATGAAAAAGGGGATATCACCACCGACCCCACAGAAATACAAACTACCATCAGAGAATACTATAAACACCTCTACGCAAATAAACTGGAAAATCTAGAAGAAATGGATAATTTCCTGGACACTTACACTCTTCCAAGACTAAACCAGGAAGAAGTTGAATCCCTGAATAGACCAATAGCAGGCTCTGAAATTGAGGCAACAATTAATAGCCTACCAACCAAAAAAAGTCCAGGACCAGATGGATTCACAGCTGAATTCTACCAGAGGTACAAGGAGGAGTTGGTACCATTCCTTCTGAAACTATTCCAATCAATAGAAAAAGAGGGAATCCTCCCTAACTCATTTTATGAGGCCAACATCATCCTGATACCAAAGCCTGGCAGAGATACAACAAAAAAAGAGAATTTTAGACCAATATCCCTGATGAACATCGATGCAAAAATCCTCAATAAAATACTGGCAAACCGGATTCAGCAACACATCAAAAAGCTTATCCACCATGATCAAGTGGGCTTCATCCCTGGGATGCAAGGCTGGTTCAACATTCGCAAATCAATAAACATAATCCAGCATATAAACAGAACCAAAGACAAGAACCACATGATTATCTCAATAGATGCAGAAAAGGCTTTTGACAAAATTCAACAGCCCTTCATGCTAAAAACGCTCAATAAATTCGGTATTGATGGAACGTACCTCAAAATAATAAGAGCTATTTATGACAAACCCACAGCCAATATCATACTGAATGGGCAAAAACTGGAAAAATTCCCTTTGAAAACTGGCACAAGACAGGGATGCCCTCTCTCACCACTCCTATTCAACATAGTGTTGGAAGTTCTGGCTAGGGCAATTAGGCAAGAGAAAGAAATCAGGGGTATTCAGTTAGGAAAAGAAGAAGTCAAATTGTCCCTGTTTGCAGATGACATGATTGTATATTTAGAAAACCCCATTGTCTCAGCCCAAAATCTCCTTAAGCTGATAAGCAACTTCAGCAAAGTCTCAGGGTACAAAATTAATGTGCAAAAATCACAAGCATTCTTATACACCAATAACAGACAAACAGAGAGCCAAATCATGAATGAACTTCCATTCACAATTGCTTCAAAGAGAATAAAATACCTAGGAATCCAACTGACAAGGGATGTAAAGGACCTCTTCAAGGAGAACTACAAACCACTGCTCAGTGAAATAAAAGAGGACACAAACAAATGGAAGAACATACCATGCTCATGGATAGGAAGAATCAATATCGTGAAAATGGCCATACTGCCCAAGGTAATTTATAGATTCAATGCCATCCCCATCAAGCTACCAATGAGTTTCTTCACAGAATTGGAAACAACTGCTTTAAAGTTCATATGGAACCAAAAAAGAGCCCGCATCTCCAAGACAATCCTAAGTCAAAAGAACAAAGCTGGAGGCATCACGCTACCTGACTTCAAACTATACTACAAGGCTACAGTAACCAAAACAGCATGATACTGGTAACAAAACAGAAATATAGACCAATGGAACAGAACAGAGTCCTCAGAAATAATACCACACATCTACAGCCATCTGATCTTTGACAAACCTGAGAGAAACAAGAAATGGGGAAAGGATTCCCTATTTAATAAATGGTGCTGGGAAAATTGGCTAGCCATAAGTAGAAAGCTGAAACTGGACCCTTTCCTTACTCCTTATACGAAAATTAATTCAAGATGGATTAGAGACTTAAATGTTAGACCTAATACCATAAAAATCCTAGAGGAAAACCTAGGTAGTACCATTCAGGACATAGGCATGGGCAAAGACTTCATGTCTAAAACACCAAAAGCAACGGCAGCAAAAGCCAAAATTGACAAATGGGATCTCATTAAACTAAAGAGCTTCTGCACAGCAAAAGAAACTACCATCAGAGTGAACAGGCAACCTACAGAATGGGAGAAAATTTTTGCAATCTACTCATCTGACAAAGGGCTAATATCCAGAACCTACAAAGAACTCAAACAAATTTACAAGAAAAAAACAAACAACCCCATCCAAAAGTGGGCAAAGGATATGAACAGACATTTCTCAAAAGAAGACATTCATACAGCCAACAGACATATGAAAAAATGCTCATCATCACTGGCCATCAGAGAAATGCAAATCAAAACCACAATGAGATACCATCTCACACCAGTTAGAATGGCGATCATTAAAAAGTCAGGAAACAACAGGTGCTGGAGAGGATGTGGAGAAATAGGAACACTTTTACACTGTTGGTGGGATTGTAAACTAGTTCAACCATTATGGAAAACAGTATGGCGATTCCTCAAGGATCTAGAACTAGATGTACCATATGACCCAGCCATCCCATTACTGGGTATATACCCAAAGGATTATAAATTATGCTGCTATAAAGACACATGCACACGTATGTTTATTGCAGCACTATTCACAATAGCAAAGACTTGGAATCAACCCAAATGTCCATCAGTGACAGATTGGATTAAGAAAATGTGGCATATATACACCATGGAATACTATGCAGCCATAAAAAAGGATGAGTTTGTGTCCTTTGTAGGGACATGGATGCAGCTGGAATCCATCATTCTTAGCAAACTATCACAAGAACAGAAAACCAAACACCGCATGTTCTCACTCATAGGTGGGAACTGAACAATGAGATCACTTGGACTCGGGAAGGGGAACATCACACACCGGGGCCTATCATGGGGAGGGGGGCGGGGGGAGGGATTGCACTGGGAGTTATACCTGATGTAAATGACGAGTTGATGGGTGCAGCACACCAACAAGGCACAAGTATACATATGTAACAAACCTGCATGTTATGCACATGTACCCTACAACTTACAGTATAATAATAATAAATAAATTTAAAAAAAAATAAAAAAATAAAAAAATAAAAAAAAAAAAAAAGAAAATACAAAGAAAAAACCAAGCAGAGCTGGTTGAATCACTCTAGAGGGCCAGGAAGTATTTGTCCAAGCAGCATTCCAAATTCATCCTCTTCTTTCTATCTCCACTGCTACAACTCTGGTGGGAACCACCTACATGTCTCACCTTACCTGCTATAATCATGCCCTGCTAACCAGCCCAAGGCTCCTACCCTTGATCTCTGACAATCTTCTGCAGCCAGGTGGCTCTCCTGTAACACGAATCAGTTTCATCTAATTCTACATTAAAGCTTCTCAGCACACATAGAATAAAATCCAAATTCCACCTTATGTCATAAACGCCTTTAAATAACGTGGCACCTATCTACCTCTTTGACTTTATTTCAAAATACCCTTCTAGTTTACTCAAGATACCCTACAAATCAAAATCTTATATTCAGTTTTTTACATTTGCGGAGTAGACTACACGCATTTCCACCTCATGGGGTTTACATCTTCAATCGCTTCTTCTTAGGACAAAAAAATGATATGATCTATAATATGGCTTTCATAGAAATTTTACATCATGTATTTTTTTTAACCTTTGAAGGTTAAGCATAATATTTGCACATGTGTAGATGCTTTCCATAAGTTAGCTATCAGGGCAATGTCACTTGGTCACTTCCCCAGAGAAGTTGTCCCTGACCGCCCCGTGCACATTTACCATTGTCACATCTACCACTTTTTTTTTCTTTGTTTACAGCACTTATCAACATCTTGTTGATTTAATTGTGTATTGTCTGTTTATCATCATCAATTATAATGTGAGCTCCAGAAAACCTTCACTAGCTCATCATATTTACCTTTAGCCACTGACCCAGAGTTTGTATAATACCTGTGACCTATAAAACCACAATAACCAAGTGAAATGTGGATATGACTCCTAAAGTTAGCGAATAAAAACATTATATACCCAATTAAATTTGAATTTCAGATAAACAATAGCATATTATTTTAATATAAGAATGTCCCAATTGCATAAAATATACTTTGATGTGACTGGGATCTTCACTTTCTTTAGACTGGGATTCAAATAAATCAATTTAAAAGAAAATCTTAGGACAGTAAGGAATTTTAAAAAACTAAAACAGAGTTCAGTGGAAATCCTGCTACTTTGCTTTGATGTGATAATAATAGTTTGGTTTTTCCAGGTGCCTACTGAGGAATCTATAGGTAAATGTCCATAATCTATTTTCGATTGTTAAAGGGAAAACTAAAACTAAAAATAAGTTATTGAAGCAACTAAGGCCAGATGTTAACATGCTGTTTGAAGCTGAAAGGTGTGAAAGAGAGGGAGAAACGCCCTAAGGATTCTCTTGCCCACTCACCCGCATCTCCATTGGAGCTTGCTATTGCTAGAACCAAGTGTGGGGGTGGTGCTGAAAACCACAGGTGAAGGGGTCAGCCTCCCCCTCCTCAGAGCACAGAAGGGCCAGGCAAAGGAGGGAAATGTTCATAAGCACCACAGGCCCAGGACCTGCCATCTTATCTCACTCCTCTCTACTTCATCATATGTTGAAATTTTTCATTCAAAATAGAAAAGAAAGATATATACAGACATATCTTAAGATATATATGTTTAGCTCCATTAGCTGACTTTAGGACTCTTTAAAGGGAGGCATTTTCCCCTTCATATTTTAATATTCTGACAGTTTTTTTACTGAGTACTTAACATGTAATCAATAAATATGTGCTGATTATTACAAACATATTGCAGCATGAATTCATTAAAGTGTAACAAAATATGTCACCCCCAAATATGCCACTTTGGCATAAGGATTATTGTGAGAGGAACACAACTGAGAAGCAGCATATTTAAGAAAAACCTGTTCTCCCTGTTTGCCCAAGGAGAGACAGATGTGTAACAGCGCCCCCTTCCTCTCTCTACCAGGAAGGATAGAAGCTAATGTGTAGAGACAACTTTAGACCCTTATCAACTTGAGATAGCAGCAAAGGAATCAACAAAATAAACGTTATTAACTGACCATTATCTACCATTAGTTTCCTTACATATTTGCCTTCCCACACATGCTGTCCCTAGAAGCTCAATATCCTTTTCTTTTGACTTGTCATTTCACTACACAACGATTGTTTTGCTAAGATACTTTATAAGCTTAGGTTCTAACCATCATCACTCTTTACTGAGTGCTTTCACGGGTAAGGGCGATGCATGTGTTAATAAAGTTCTGTTTATTTTTCTCTCGTTAATCTGCCTTTTCGCTGCATAGAGCCCCACCTGATGAACCTAATATGGAGACAAGATAAAGAAAAATTTCCCTCCTGTATACATTTTTTGTAACACAGACTTTTTTTTTTTTTTTTAACTTTGACTTTGGGCAGAGAAAACAAAGAAGTTTGCTTATCTTGTTCACGTGATCCTTTTCATTAATAGTATTTTAATTACTCTTTCCTCCTTTATGAAGTTTGTCTAATACAATTAACTTTCTAGGAGATTTTTAAGTGATTAATATAAGGTAGATAAATTGCCTAACCACCAATTATTCCACAGAATTAAAACACTTAAAAATAAATTTAATAAATCCTAATATTCAGCCTTACCTATATGGCCAACTTTGCTCCCAAGTGGTATAGTGATAGAATATCATTACAGTCCATTTGTTTGTCCTTTGGCAATTTTGTTTACTAAAGAGGAAAATGTGTATCATACTTTATGTAGAGGTGGAAAGATGTGAAACCTTTCCTCACCCATCATGAGGATCGCAGTCATACTCTTAAAGCAAAACTAAAAAAATACAAAAAACCAGCCGGGCGAGGTGGCGGGCGCCTGTAGTCCCAGCTACTCGGGAGGCCGAGGCAGGAGAATGGCGTAAACCCGGGAGGCGGAGCTTGCAGTGAGCTGAGATCTGGCCACTGCACTCCAGCCTGGGCAAGAGAGTGAGACTCTGCCTAAAAAAAAAAAAAAAAAAAAAAAAGAAGGTAAAAGCTTACCAAATTTTTCAAATCAAAGTTTTATGTGACAGGGAAGCTGTCAGAAATAAAAACTCAAAGACGCAGGAAAAATTGCATTTATGCTTTGGTTTAGTGAAGAATGGACAGCTCTGTAGAAATCTGATTAAACGGGCTGGGCGCAGTCCTCACGCTTGTAATCCTAGCACTTTGGGAAGCTGAGGCGGGAGGATTACCTGAGGTCAGGAGTTCAAGACCAGCCTGGCCAAAATGGTAAAACCCCAAATCTACTAAAAATGCAAAAAATTAGCTGGGAGTGGTGGCGGGCTCCTGTAATCCCAGCTACTCAGGAGCCTGAGGCAAGAGAATCGTTTGAACCTGGAAGGGAGAGGTTGCAGTGAGGCAAGATCACGCCACTGCACTCCAGCCTGGGCGACAAGAGCAAAACTCTGTCTTGATAAAAAAAAAAGAAAAAGAAAAGAAATATGATTGAACAAAAGGGATTGGTCTAATGGTGAGATACTCAGGAAGGACTCAGTGAGGATTCTCTTCAGATTTGTCTTGGCCTCTCTGTATAGCACTCCTTCCTCAAAGGTATGGGGCAGGACCCCTCTGAAATGAAGGTCCTCAAGGGAGACAAGAAAATGGAGAAAGTGACTGTATTAGTCTGTTTTCATGTTGTTTATAAAGACATGACTGAGAATGGGGAGAACAAGAGGTTTAATTGGACTTACAGTTCCACACAGCTGGGGAGGCCTCAGAATCATGGCAGGAAGTGAAAGACACTTCTTACATGGTGGCAGCAAGAGAAAATGAGAAAGATGCAAAAGCAGAAATCCCTGATAAACCTATGAGATCTTGTGAGACTTATTCACTACCATGAGAACAGTATGGGGGAAACTACCACCAGGATTCAAATTATCTTCCACTGGGTCCCTCCCACAATATGTGGGAATGATGGGAGTAAAATTCAAGATGAGATTTGGGTGGGGACAAGAGCCAAACCATATCAGTGACCTTTATGGGTTTTACCACTTGCTTTGGGGAAGGAGGGTTGTAGGTTCTTCTTCTTCTTCTTCTTCTTCTTCTTCTTATTATTATTATTATTATTATTATTATTATTTTCTGAGACAGGATCTTGTTCTGTTATCTAGGCTGGAATGCAGTCATGTGATCATAGCTCACTCCAGCCTTGAACTCCTAGTCTCCAGTGATATTCCCATCTTGACCTCCCCAAGTTCTGGGATTATAGGTGTGAGTCAACATGTCTGGCCTGAGTTCTAGTTTTTATGCCTCACCTTGGATAACAGGAACTCTGGTTTCTATGACTTTCTCTGAGGGAGAAAGAGGAGCAGAAGACAGGAGAGCAGGAGATGGGAGAGAGATTTTATGTCTGAGGTGACTTCTGCGGCCTTCAATCTCCTTTAGTTTAAACTTCTTAGCATGCCAAAGCAACATACTTTGGGGTATTGTTTTCTGAGCCCCAACACTTACATAAGCATGTAGGCAGAATTCTAATTAGGTTTGTCTATTGGTTAGACAGATACTTTAAATTTGGTTATTTCTTATGCTCTATTTGTTTCTTTGGATTGTTTTTAAAAAGGTACAGCAGTCTTTCAGGAAAGTAGCTCCACATTGCTGAGAAATAATCTCAACTAACTTTTTGTAGCTAATGCAAGAAGCAAATGCTAGAACAAGAAAGACAGAGTAATCTATTTTAATATGCTCAAAATCACTATTATATAAGAAATACACATTAAAAATCAAATTATTAAATATATTTAAATGCATAAGAAATACACATTAAAAATCAAATTATTAAATATATTTAAATGCATATGAATTGACCATGGTGTGGCAAAACAGAGGTATCCATACACAATTGGTGAGTAAAAATTAGGACATTTCTCAGGAAGACTAGTTTGGCAAAGTCTGAAATGGCAGAAAACCAGATAAAACTGGTTTATGCAAATGAGGATGTCCACGTCACATAATGGAATTTTTAAAAATACCACTTATATTAGTCCATTTTCATGCTGCTGATAAAGTCATACCCAAGACTGGGTAATTTACAAAAGAAAGAGGCTTAATGCACTCATAGTTCCACATGACTGGGGAAGACTCTCAATCATGGCAGAAAGTGAAAGGCATGTCTCACACGGTGGCAGACAAGAGAAGAGAGTTTGTGCAGGGAAACAGCCCTGTATAAAACCATCATATCTTGTGAGACTTATTCACTATCATGAGAACAGCATGGGAAAGACCTGCCCCACAATTTAATTACTTCACACCAGATCCCTCCCACAACACATGGGGATTAAAGATGATATTTGGGTGGGGACACAGCCAAACCGTATCATCACTCAATATTCAGTGTGATTCTTTAATCTGAAAACTCAGGCTATTTACCCATTGTGGAAAATTGTAACCCATTATCTTTGATAGTGTCCCCTCTCCCATCCTTTGCTCTAGATTCGTTTCTGAAACACTTCTCAAAGATAATGAGAAATTGATAAGGAGTTGTCTAAGTATGGCACCCCCTGTGCAGAAATTACTGAGTGCTGCTTCAAAAATGCTGTGGCAGAGTAGGAGAAACAGATCCCAGTGCTCTCTGACTTCCCTCCTGCCCCACAATTGGTTGCTATTACATATTTTCCCAAATATCCACCCTCAAAATTTTGTGTCTTTATTATCTTCAGTTTTTCCATCACTTCCTCTAGCCTTTTTAAAACGAATAATTGAATGGGTGGGAACACATGTAAATGGAAAGTGACAATAAGGGAAAAACTATTCCAGCTTTTTTTATACATCCAACTCAAGCTTTGCTTGGCGGCAAAATGTCCCTACTTTTACCTCATACCTCTCCTTCATTAAAAGCAATTTTCTAGGAAGAGACCTATTTTATTAGCTAGACACAGACGTAGCACTGGAAAGAGACTATTAGAATTAACAAGTGTCCAGTGGTGAAATTCAAATTCTGAATGCCAGCTTGGAAGAGCAGCACTAAAAGAAAGGGAAAAAAAAGATTATCCCTCCATTTGGTAATACAATACTATAAAGCCAGTCTTTTTGATCTTTGAGAGGAATATTGTGAAATTACACCTTTTCCTAACAATAAGGGCAAAACTCAAAATTATTTTGAGTGTTCATACATAACATTCAATCATTATATTTATAATTTTGAAATTCATATTCTAGGCTGTATACCACCATTCCCATTAGATCTCACAAAATTTATAACAAAATGGTTTAACAATAGCAAGAGAAGCAATTCCTTAAAAAATCTCCAGTCTTCAAAGAAACAAGCAGATAAATGAATATTTGTTTTATATCTTGCTGAGTCCATCTATAGCTGCACCAATACAATTTTAGCAAGAGTGGGCTAAATTTACTGCATCAGCTCCTGCTTTCAACATTCACCCACTAATGCCTCATTTCTGGGCTTTCACCCTCAACAGTCTAATGAGTATTCTTATACCAAGTACTACTAGTGACATGGTTCAGTTCTGTGTCCCCACTTTAATCTAATGTCAAATTATAATCTCCCCATGTTGAGGAATGGGTCTGATGGGAGGTGACTGGATCATGGGTGTGGATTTTCTTGTTGTTTTCATGATAGGGAGTTCTCATGAGTTCCGATGGTTTAAAACTGTTTGGCACTTCCCCCCTTGGTCTCTCTCTTGCACCCTACCATGGTTAGACATGTGTGCTTCTCCTTCACCTTCTGCTATGACTGCAAGTTTCCTGACATCTTCCAGCCATGATTTCTGTGAAGCCTGTGGAACTGTGATTCAGTTAAACCTCTTTTCTTCATAAATTATTCAGTCTCAGGTAGATCTTTATAGCAGTGTGAGAACAATCTAATACAGAAAATTGGTACCAGCAGAGTGGGAGACTGCTATAAAGATACCTGAAAATGTGGAAGTAACTTTGGAACTGGGTAACAGGCAGAGGCTGGAACAATTTGGAGGGCTCAGAAGAAGAAAGGACGATGTGGTAAAGTCTGGAACTTCCCAGAGACTTGTTGAATTGTTTACATCAAAATGGTGATAGTGATACAGATAATGAATTCCAGGCTGAGGTCATCTCAGATGGAGATGAGGGACTTATTGGCTACTGGAGCAAAGGTCATCTTGCTATGTTTTAGCAAAGAGAATGGCAGCATTGTGCTATGCTCTAGGGATCTGTGAAACTTTGAACTTGAGAGAGATGATTTAGGGTATCTGTTGGAAGAAACTTCTAAGCAGCAAAGTGTTCAAGATGTGATGTGGCTGCTCCTAACAGTATACAATCATACGCATTCTTGAGAGATGATCTGAAATTATAACATGTTTAAAAGGGAAACAGAGCACAGAGCATAAAAGTTTGGAAAAATTGCAACCTGACCATATAGTAGGAAAGAAAAACCCATTTTCTGGGAAGAAACTCAAGCTAGCTGCAGAAATTTACATAAGTGAAGAGAAGCCAGATGTTAACAGCCAGGACAATGGAGAAAATGTCTTTAGGGCACATCAGAGACCTTCACAGTAGTCCTTCTCATCACAGGCCCAGAGGCCTAGCAGGCAAAAATTTGTTTTCTGGGTCAGGCCCAAGGGTGAGCTGCTCTGTGCATCCTTGGAACATGACACCCTACATCCCAGCCACTCCAGTTTTATCCATAGCTAAAAGGCCAAGGTACAGCTCAGGTCATTGGTTCAGAGGGTGCAAGCCCCAAGTCTTGGTGGCTTCCACATGGTGTTGGGCCTGCAGGTGTGCAGAAGACAAGAGTTGAAGTTTGAGAACTTCTGTCTGGATTTCAGATGATGTCTGGAAATGCCTGGATGTACAGGCAGAAGTATACTGCATGGGTGGAGCCCTCATGGAAAATCTCTACTAAGGCAGTGCAGAGGGCAAGTGTGAGGTAGGAACACCCACATGGTCTCCACTGGGGCACTACCTGGTAGAGCTGTGAGAAAATGACCACTGTGCTCCAGACCCCCAGAATGCTAGGTCCACCAACAGCATGCACCATGCACCTGGAAAAGCCACAGACACTCACTGCCAGCCTATGAAAGCAGCCAATGGGCTGTATCCTGCAAAGTCACAGGGAAAGAGCTGCACAAGGCGTTGGGAGCCCACTTCTTGTATCAGTGTGGCCTGGATGTGAGACATGGAATCAAAGGAGATCATTTTGGAACTTTAAGATTGAATGACTGCCTTGCTGAGTTTTGGACTTGCATGGGGCCTGTAGCCCCTTTGCTTTGGCCAATTTCTCCCACTAGGAATGGGAGTATTTGCACAATGCCTGTACCTCCATTGTATCTTGGAAGTAACTCCTAGGTGGAAGGGATTTGCCTGGGACTTGGACTTTTGAGTTGTTCCCAGAATAAGTTAAGATACTTGGGGACTGTTTGGAAGGCATGATTGGTTTTGAAATGTGAGAAGGACATGAGATTTAAGAAGAGCCAGCGGCAGAAAGATATGGTTTGGCTCTGTGTCCCCACCCAAATCTCATGTTGAGTTGTAATCTCCATGTGTTGCAGGAGAGGCCTGGTGGGAGGTGACTGAGACATGGGGGCAGATATCCCCCCTGCTTTTCTCATAATATTGAGTAAGTTCTCACAAGATCTGATGGTTTAAAAATGTTTGGCATGCTCCCACTTCGCTCTCTATCTCTCTCCTGCTGGGCTATGGTGAGACATGCTTGCTTCCCCTTCATTTTCTGTCCAAGTTCTAAGTTTCCTGAAGCCTCACAGTCTTGATTCCTGTTAAGCCTGTAAAATTGTGAGTCAATTAAACCTCTTTTCTTCATAAATTACCCAGTCTCAGGTGGCTATCTGTAGCAACATGAGAATGGACTAATACAACTAGTAAATTGCAAAATGATAAATCCATCAGAATTTTATTACCTTTTTATTTTAACTTATGGACTATCTGCTCCTATTGACTATGCTCTTTTGAAAACATTCCTTTCTTGAGTTTTTCCACTTTTTTTTAGCTCTTTTTTCATATTCTTACTTCCTATAGGAAGGGAATCCCTCTGGTATAATGCTCAAATTTCTTCCCCCCCGCCCCCATCCTATGATCAGTTAGCATTCTCATTCATTTACTAAGCTTCAATATAATCTTAATAGAAAAGACTTTCAAATCTACTATTCTAACATTCTGTAGAGCACTACACATGGTTAGATAAGTGTTAACTTTGACTCCCCATTGAGCTTCAATGCACTGTACAAGCAACGATCTTATAAGACCTCCCTAAACATCTATTTTCTCATCTGAAGGAAGATGCATAATAAGATTTCCTATCATATTGGAATTGTCCTACTAATTCATTTATATTGTTATTATCTGGGTGTCTGACATGTAAGAGACAACCACTGAATACATATTTACTAAAGAGCTATTGCTCCTACTTTTCCTGCTATTTTCAGTTAAGATGTCCCATCCTCCAGGAAACTTTCCCTGATCTCTTTCATTAGGCAACCTCCTGTGGCTTCCAAGGGCAGACTATACTACTCTTATCATAGCTCTATAAACCTTTATTGTAATTGTGCATGATATTTATCACAATATCAATAACTTGACAGCATCAACAACTGACTGTGTTTTCCATAAATTCCTTGAGGGAAGGTAGATAGTATGTCTTGATTGTGTTTCTATTTCCAGTGCCAAGAGTAAGTTAAATAATTGGCATAAAGTCAAATTAAAGATCTAGGCTAATATTCCAGTACAAACCTGCCAGGAATAACTGCACTCATTCTCCCTATACAATACTGCTGTCAGGTGCAATGCTTACATTACTCTAACTTCAATGATGGTTATGTGTTTACTTCATATGTTGGATTATTAACTCCAGGGACTGGTCAACAATCTGGTCTGTGATCCAGGTTCATTAACAATCTTTTTCTCTCATTCAGTTGCTGAATCAGTAGCCAGTTACCACAAGTAATGGTGCCTGGGTGTGTGATAGTCCCACTGCAAGGATGTGAGCCAATTCAGAGTGTTTCATACTTGCTAAAATTTTCATCTAGCTGAGCTCCCAGCAAAATCAATCTTGGCTCTACATTCAATGAGAGAACCCTACAAAATTACAACACATTTTAATGCTTATTGAAATCAAATAGATTCTGTGAAACCTGCAGAGATTTTTTTTACCTCTAAAGGGTAATGATTACCTTTACATTCATTCTCTTAAGAGATTCTCAGAAGCTAAAGAAATAGCCAAACAGAATTGCAATTAAAAAGAAAAACTCACCAGAAATCACTTGTTCATATTTTTAAACCCAAAAGATGTTTCATATACTCTTTTTCTTACTTCATTATGAAGTATTTTTAAAGTTGTACTCCTTCCATAATTCATCTTGAGAATAATATTTCTTTGACTTATATCCCTTTGGTTTAAACTATGATCAACAAAATTGTATCTATCAATGAAAAACATCTCTAAAATAAAAGACCGCAAGGAATTTTATACTCCTAAATACATGAATATTTAAGGAAACTTTAAGACTTGTTACACTACATAGAAAACCATCATTAGGAAGAAAAATTAGCCTATAAAGTCCGTGTTAGAACTGTAAGGGGATCAGAAGAGCTCTCAGATGAAAACTCACTCTATTCTGGAACCTCTTGAAAAATAGTTCTTATAAGTATTAATCACATCATAATTTGAAGACATTTATGAAAGTATCAGCAAATTATTTAATTGATTTTCTGCTCTGTTTTTTTAGATGTTCTTTCTTATTAGGACAAAATATGTTTCCCTATAACTTTCCTCTATTAATAGTAGACTAAACCAAAATATATACTGTTTTTCAAATGTTATTTATAAAAATATTTGGATATCAGAATTATTCTGCATTTAGTACTATCCTCTTCTGAAATGAACATCACAGCATTCTTAATAAGTTTGGGTCTGTGCTAAAGAAAAAAATAATACTTGGAATGATAAATTAAGTAACTCAGAGTATGGTTTTGCAGCAAGAAAAACAAAATGACATTGAAAAGGGTAGAACAATCTATATATAGCATTGGAAATCTTTCAAGAAAGGAAAAGGGTATTCAATAAAGTAAAATTAGTTTGTTTCAAAGTCAATGATCTTTAAGAGGTGTTTCATAAAGAGCTCAAGTTCACATATTTTATTGATAAAGCCTACGTTTGTTGTTTCTTAAAAAAGGTGAGTTTGCAAATATCTTTATGAGCTATGAGCTATGAGCTACATTTTGTGAGATATTACTTCTTTCATCTGGTTGCATTATATTCAAATTGTAGAAAAAGGGGCAATTTGAGAGGCATAAGCAGTTCAACTTGAAAGTTCATCTTGAAAATCAAAATGTAAAATTTAAAATTCACGTGACGGGCATGTGAAAGCAAAAGTTGTAAACTAAGGTAAACTTAAGAGTTGAAGAAACATAGCTCAAATTTTGTGGGAAATACCAATAGGCAGATGTTGTATGATCCCCCAAAATTGTTAAAATAAATGTAGCCGGTACTGTAATATTCATTTAGGCAAAATGTTTAAACCTTTAATTTTTTAACATTTCATTTAATGTGTTCAAAAATAAAGGCCTTCACAACTCTTCAGGCAGAAAAATGGGAGTTGTTTTTATTTGAAGAAGACACTCAATTTCAGGAATTTACTTATATGGTTTGTTTATCTCAATGATTCTCTGAGTGAGTCCTGGGACTGGCGGCATGACCTGGCACTTATGAGAGCTGACAATACTTATGCTTACCCCAAACCTACTGAATTAGAAATTCCAGGGACAAGGCCTACTAGTACATCTTTTAACAGGCCCATCAGGTGATTCTGATACATGCTAAAATTGGATTTATCTTATATTTTCTGGACATAGTGTTCCAGAACTAGATGAAATAGACAGTAAGGCAGATGAAGAATCCGACTACCCTGGAGTCCTTGTTTGTTTAAATTTACCTTCTTGCTAAAAACCATGCTTCCATTTTAAAAACTATGTAATCCAGGTATTAAACCTTAACTTTCCATTGATTATTTTGTTTACAAGGAGTAGGACTGGGACCAGTGTACCAGTCCTTGACTCTGTACAGGTTCTGCTCTATGTTTACTCTGCTTTCTACAGGCCTTTAATTATTTTCCACTTCTCTACAAATCCACATACATACACTACAGCTTTGAAGATCAAGCGGTCAATTCTTCATGGATTCACTCCATCCTAAAATGATCAATTACTGTGCCTGTTTCCCTGACATTTTCTAAAATCATCGGGGGGCAAAAATGACTGACCTTCAAGTAAGTAAATATGGATTTCAAAGCATAAGTGTTCCCAAATCTACAAACAAGCTCTCAATTTTTCTGTCATCTAGAATAGATTAAACAAGAAAAGCAACCACAGGGCTCTCTTTGATAGGAGATTTCAGTTAAACATTTTCTTTTTGCAATTCAATGTTTTTGTTTTTCCCAGATGAGAAATCTCAATATTAAAACAAATTTAAAGTGAGATTGTTCTGGTTGAAGCAGGGAATCAGGAAAGCCTTCAAGCAGCTTTTCCTTCCACAGCTCCACAGACATGTCTTTAGAACCCAAGTTTTTGCACAGTCAAATCTGAAAACCGATCTAACACATTTTCTTCCATGGGCACCTCTGTGTTCATTAGAGATGGATTTACAAGGATTAACATAAACAGAAGTTATACGTACTTTTTGGCTTGGGCAGAATAATGAGCCAATAAATTGAATCATAGAAGAGAGAAACAAGACATTTCTCAAATACTGAGCAGAAAGCAGTCTGGCCACATCTGTACTGCAAAGACGCTATTGTTGCCTCAATCTGGAATGCTCTCTGGCCAATCCTTTGTCACTTCACAATTTCTATTTCTTCTTGAAAATCCTACTAAAGCTCTACTTCCTTTGTAAAGGCTCCACCACAGAAAGTTCCATCTTTCTACTGTTCTACTTTTTATCTTAAACAGATTTCCAGTATTACATAACACCCAAACATTTTACTGGAAATATTTGCCCACAGCTTTATCTCACCCTGAAGTTCAGTTATAATCCCTCATTCATCTTTCTATTTCTAACACCGAATATAGGTGTGGCACAGGACAGACATTTAATAAATTGATATTTAAGTAATCAAAACTACAAAGGAAAAATAAAGCAATTATTTGCATAAAAGTTTTTACAGAACCATAGAAAAACTAATTATACATAAAGCAGATGTCTTTTTTATTATAATAATCTAAACTTCTACCTTCTACTTTATTGTGAATGTATAGACTTGTTTATGAAATAATCTTGTTTTTTCACGTAATTGTGAGAACATTTCCTTATCACCATTGTGTGTTACTGATTCATTCACACTTTTAGCCTAACATGGCTATAGATGAATCACACTGTTTGGGTAGCAGTCTGATCATTTGCTGTTAGATACACTGAAATGTGAATTTTCAGCTCTTGTAGGAAAGTTTATCATCAGGCATGCAATCAATTCTTAGGAAATTATTTCAATGAAAGCCGGAACTCAAACAACTCTGTTAATATATGCAGAGCCTATCCTTTAGTTAAAGTAACTTATATTATTAGTGAAAATGATCAATTTTCTTGAGCAAATAAAATAAAAGCACAGATAGCAAGCACAGAAATAATGAGATATAAACTTACCATACAGTAATATTACCATAGAAAAGAAGTTTTTTAATATCATATAATTTTCCATGATGATGTCAAATTTTATTTAAAGAAAATATTTCGGAATTACTTCAAATTTAAAAAGGAGCCAACTATCACACACTTTCAAAAATTCATAATAACATGAAGCCTTTTGGTGAAATCATATTATACCATATAGTCACTTGATCGTGAAAAAACTGGAATTGCCACACTTTAGTAATAAGTACATTCCCACAAACTAATAGATTCCTCTCATTTTTCAATTTGAATTAGTGATTTAATTTAAATACTGCAAACCTGAAGACAATTAAGGATAAGTGTGATATGATATGGTGCTTCAAATATGTAGAATAAATAATACATTGGGAAAAGATGATAACTGCTTTAAAATACATTAAATTGATAGAAAGTAAAATAATACTGAATCTTACATTTGTAAAGTTTGCATATTACTAGTTCACATACATTATATCCTTTAATCTCACAATAACCTCCCCATGTCATGGTTTCTATCCTGTGCTACTGGACTCCCTGGAGATCTCACAATGGCCCCCGGGGACTACCAGAAAGAAAAGAGAGAAATATGGCACACTCCAGACCTCCTGTCTCCAGGCTTATGCTTTATTCAGAGAAGCTATCCTATATTTATCTTTCTGTCATAATTTCTGCTTTCTCCTATTTTTCTTCTGTATGATTTTGTTAGTGCAAACTCAGGACAAGAAGAAATTGAAAACTAGTATTGTAAGGAGTTCAGGTAAACCTTTGACAATGGTGACAGACCTTAATTTACAGCAAAGAGTAAAATAAAGAAAGGTGTGCTGAACTCATTGATGACTTTTAGCTATCCAATGTCCCTTAAATTAAGGGACATGAATCTAAACACACACCAGAGGAAGGCAGAACTAGGACAAGGTTTCTTTAATTCCTAAATTGTTTTCAATTAGAAATCTTTAGATTCCAATCTAAAACCTAGAATTATGAGGTTTTTTTCCACTTGCATTTCCATCAAATATCAACTTCAGTTTGCATAAATACTAAAACTAGTTTTATTAGATACAGTAAAGAATTTTAATTTTACCATAACCTCAAATAAATATCAATCATATACATAACAAAAAGATGTACAAAGTTGTATTAGTGCTTGTTATTCATTAATAATTGTAATCATTTTCTGAAGCAAAAGACTGCCTTGATATTGTAACTCCTTAAAGTTTCAGGGATTTATTAATCCTAGGGTCTTTAAAAATTATAAGACATATTTTAATAATTTGAAACATTTTGAAAAGTGTAAAGAAAGTAGAAAAATTCACTTTAAAACTTAAAAAAGTAAAATGTCATATGATAGTTAATATTAAAATTGTGCCTGGTTAGCTGTATTTGTCACATGTTCTCCCAGATCTCATCAGATTACTAATAAAGACAAATATAGTTGTATATAGTAGATGCCATGTTACACTGTAAACTAGAACTGTCAACCTTTAGACACTGGGAAGAACTTCCATGACCTATATTTTTGTAGAATTAAACTAAAAATCACAATATTTGTATCACCAGGCTATGCTGCCAAAAAGCAGTTTAAAAACAGCAACAACACACACACACACACACACACACACACACACACAAACATAATCAAAAACAAAATAATAAAAACTCTATCCCATGATACTATTGTCGGACTGTCCATCCATTACATCTAAAATTCAAATGACTGCATCTATCAGATAATTAGGGGCCATCTGTCTGTTGCTTAGGTACTACTTAAAGTATGTGACCTTTACTTTCCAACTCTGTCCTCCCTATAGTGTCACTCTTACAATATCTATTAGAGATGTCAAATTGTAGAAAATATCTTAGCATATAGGATGTTTTAAGAAGAGAGTGATGGATTCCACATATTGTGGGATAAAAGGTCCATACAACTAAGGAGTTTTGTCTTGGGCATGACCAACACCGATCTTTCTATAAAGATACTGCTGGGGGCGTCATGTGATTTTTCATGTACACTGTCTGTTTTCAGTGCTGAAGGGGTAAGAATTGGAGCTATAAGGAAAGACACAATATCAATGATTACAGGAATGCAACAGCTGGAATCTGATTAGCCACTGAGAAAAGAGCTGGAAGCTAGGCAACTCCACTCATTGTGGATATGTGGACCTTGGAAGACCCAGCAGAGTCAAGAGAGATAAACACTGAGTCTAGATAGACAGACCTTCCTTCAATGACAAACAGGAACAAATAAATCAATGATTATGAAAACAAATACAACATCATCCTATGGACTCAGTAGACAAGCCAATCAACTGATATTGATCTACTTGGGGAAGACTAGATATTTTTCTAAAACAAAACAGTTAAAAATCTGTTTACTAACTTAAAGACATATATAGCAATGTACATTGCATATAAGCAAAGCATTAAACTCTAAAGAATAAACCAGGATAAAAAGGCTATATAATAAAGAAGAAGGAATATAATTGAGATATTCAAAGAACCAAAATTTCAATAGCAGCAGTGGTGGTATTAATGAGTGGAATTGTTCCTGTACACAAGAAAATGATATAAATAATGTAAGGTAAATCTGGGATGCTGTCACAATACATAGAATAGTGAAAAGAGATGAAAGTATTAAGGAATGAGGTGCTAGATATAAAAGGCTGAGAGTAGGGAGTCATCCAGAGCATTATAGGTATCCTTTGGGAAGAAAACAGGAAAAATATATTATTTCAATAATACATTATTATATCATTTCAATAATACTTCACTATCAGCTCTTAAGAAAATCCCTGGCTCTGACTGCCAACCCAAATGTCCATCAGTGACAGACTGGATTAAGAAAATGTGGCACATATACACCATGGAATACTATGCAGCCATGAAAAAGGATGAGTTTGTGTCCTTTGTAGGGACATGGATGCAGCTGGAAACCATCATTCTTAGCAAACTATCACAAGAACAGAAAACCAAACACCGCATGTTCTCACTCATAGGTGGGAACTGAACAATGAGATCACCCGGACTCGGGAAGGGGAATATCACACACTGGGGCCTATCATGGGGAGGGGGGAGGGGGGAGGGGGGAGGGATTGCACTGGGAGTTATACCTGATGTAAATGACGAGTTGATGGGTGCTGACGAGTTGATGGGTGCAGCACAGCAACATGGCACAAGTATACATATGTAACAAACCTGCACGTTATGCACATGTACCCTAGAGCTTAAAGTATAATAATAATAATAAATAAAAATAAATAAATTTAATGTAAGGAAAACTAAAATATACTCATTGCTTCATAACTTCTATAGCAATGTTATATTTTGGTGCACATAAATATTTTCATTAATATGTATACCCAAACCTTTGTAGTGTCTGTGGAAAACTGTATAACACATTTAATGAAATTATTGAAAAATGAGAGAAATAATTAGCACTGTTAAGAAAACTGTTTATCAAACTGTTCAAGTCTTTGTATATATAGTATTTGTCGGCTTAAAACTCCATGGAAATAAATCTTTAAAATCTGTATAGTAAAAACAAATAAACAAACAAACAACAACAACAAAACAAAATGTAAACACCTTCTCTGTTTACCAATCCTTGGCCAGCTCCGATTTGTTTCACCAATAGGTTGTTCAGCATATAACTGGGTCATTCTGGCCTTTGTAGACTAAGATGTTTTGTATATCATCCCTTTAAGAATTGGACTTTTGTCTGTTTCCTAATAAAAAATGTAGGGAAGTGGTTATTATTAAAATTTACAACTTAAAAAAATAATAATAAAAAAATAATTAAAAAAGAAAACCAAGGAGAAAAATAAATACTTTCATATGTCTTAGAAAAAAAAAGTAGAAAAAAATCAATTCTTACACATGGAAATTCTAAGAATCCTTGTGAAGAAATGGCATGTTTTGAGTAATTCATGTATTTTCTGCTTGACAACTTGGACCATCTCTGCCTGATGTCTGCAATTACTTTTAGTTCTTGGAATCCAGGATGGCTCTAAGAAGCTCACCTACACCATAACTTGAAAATGTTCCTCTGTGAGAGTCCAAATTATTGCTATTTTAAAAGTCTCCATGTTTACATTTTTCTTTTATGGAAGATTTGTAGTTGGGCAACAGTGGACTTCAGCAAATCCATCTGCCCTGCTGTCATGCAGGGTACCTCCATCAGCCTACTGGTTTCTGTCACTGTCTGTCTAGTTCCAGGAATTTGGTTTGCTTCAATACAGTCTCATGATTAGTGACTATTTCAGGAATCTAAACATAAATATTTTTACTTCTAAGAACTTGCCTTAGTAATTGTGGACGAATAGTATTAGTCTTTATATATAACCGTAACTTGCTACAGAAGTTTGATCATCAGTAATCACACCATACTATGTGACAGCAATAGCCTTAACACTTTGGTTCTTTTTTGTTAAACGAAAATTAAACTGAATGATTTTCTTCTCTTTAATTTTTGGAAGGAGAAATAATATGCTGTACTACTTATATTTCATCTAAAATTTCAAGAAAACTTTTTAGTATACTTTCATAATTGCATCTATTTTCAAATTAAATTAGGGTCTGTTGTACCAAAGTAATAATTCATTTGCTGAAACAACAGCATAACTACGTTCTAGATACTGTGTTTGATGCTGAAAATGCAGAAAGCAAAAACCAGCATCCCTGCTCTGAGAAAATTTAGTTCAGGAGCATGGAATCCAAACATTGCTGAGCATAAAAGTCATGCTGGGAACTTAAAGAAAAAAAAAAAAAGATGTCTGGGAAAGTCATGGTTGAGTAGACAGAAGTACTGATTGATGTTTCATAAGGAAAAGCAGGAATTTGCTTTTTGTATGGAAAAATAAGAACATTCCACACAAAATTAGTACCATGTAAAAAGACATGGTTTGGGGATACAAACCCATGTATTAGGGAACAAGCAACAACGGCTCCTCTTTATGTGATTTGGGCACTGCCACTTGGTATGGCAAGTCTTGGAGGGTAAAAAGTGATAGTGTGGTGAGATAATATGCTGGCTGAAAACAAAACCAGAGCTGTTTAAGCTATTTAGCGAGTTACAGGATCTTTACACAATAAGAACTTAAGCACAGTAGGGAAGGCAACTCTAAACAACCCCACCTACCCCACCAAAGTGAAGGTAGCAATTAGAATTTCAAAACATGTAAGAAAGAAAGGAGAAGAAATACAGGCTAGTGAAAAAAGTTGGCCAAAACAAAAAGAAAAAAAAAAAAGCAGATCTTTTATTCTCCACATTTTACTTTCTTTGAATCTAGACGCTACCTAGGACAACTCCTTGAATTATTTTAATTCCCCCTTATTTAATGACCTAAAGCATCTACCTCTACGTTTGCAACTAGCTATGTGAGCCTAGGGAAGTTATCAAACTCTCTCTGCTGAGTTTCCTGAGCCATCAAGTGAAGACAATGAAAATAATTAATGAGGAATAAATACAGTTAACCAAACCTTATTGGCCCAATGGTGGACACATACTCAACCCCAAATAAATAACTGTGGTTATCACTCAGGTGCCTTGACAAAACTAATGCCCAGAAATACTGGTTGACTTGTCCAAAGCCATAGAGTCTAGAGAAATGAAAAACAAATTTTATTCAATAAGAGAAGGAGTCAAGAATGTTTTAAGTGGTTTCTAATGTTTAGAAAGCATAGGCCTGTGATGCTCACAATGCCTTTAGAAGAAAGACATAAGAGGAATTATCCTCTCAGTCCTACAGGTGAAGAAGACGTGGCCACTGACAGAAGTCAAATAACTTGCGCACCATGTCTCCTAGACACAGAACTAACCTTCCCATTTCAGGTACTGTACAATGATTCATAGATATGCTCCTTCTCTACCTTGGTGGTTGGTTGGGCCTTAGAGAACAACACAGCTGAATGGTTCAGAGCATTGATGCTACTTAACCATGAGCCTGAGGAGAGCATGCAATCCTTATGGTCTATAAGGCCTTAGTCACTTCTCTACTTAAGAGATTTCACATTTTTAAATCTTTTAAATATAACAGGATCTTGGGGAAATTAAAAGCTAAGGAGTACAATGTGCAAACAAACTATTTTATCACAGATGTGGGTGACAGACACAAAGTAAACAATTAGCAACACTGGTAATGGTAGAAAACCCAGATAACATTCAAACTCAAAGGAGAAGGGAAAAATATATACACACATAACTAGGTAATGTGTAATTTTTTCACTCACAAATTGAATAACACCAGAGACCAGACAGGTTTAAGCTTCTTGCTTTCAGATGCTGTTGATAAGCGTATGGCAGTGATGGGCTAATGGCTTGGGCCATGAGCCCAGTAATGACTGTTCAAGCTCATGAAAACTGGCATGGGTTATGACTGCACAAAACAGGATACCAAAGTGTTATCAACTGAAAGTCTAAATGAGATCAGCTTTTAAATTTTTTAACAACTCCATATGGCCAGTCAAATCAAAGAGAAAAGAGCTATGTATTAAACACTAGAGTTTTATTGACTGGAAATGAAAAGCAGAGAACTTTCTGTGAAAGCTGACACCATTCCCTAGGAAAGGTCTAGAACAATATATCCACTGGTTTCCTAAAACAAGGAAAAATTAAAACAGTAGCTTCAACTGTACCTTTATGATGACGTGGAGAAAAACTGATAAAATAATAGAATTGAAGCTGAACTTAAAGGTACTTTTTAATAATTTCATATCCACTACATGAATCTCACTAATATATCTTTATCACATGATCACCCAACCTCTCTATAACGTTAGCAGAAATGGGGAACTCACTGTTTGTTACCCAGCTTAACCAGAAGTTGGAAAACATCAAATGCCAGCTATATAAAGCTTTTTATTATGGATTTTTTCTATTATACATATAAGCAAAAAAAGTATAGATTCAATTTATCTCTGTGTTCTTGAACAAGTCACCTATTTGCTTTAAACTCAGTTCTTCGTTTATAAAATAAGAATATATCTACCTAAGTTAGAAAACTATAAACATTAGATATAATAAACTAAAAATGCATAGCATGGTGTCTGGCTTTAGTTGCCCCACTTACAAAACATAACTTACCATATAGAATCTTAGCCATTTAATGATAAGGAATGTTATCTCTAGAAATTTTTCTAGCTAAAGACATTTTGGAATGCACCTACATGTTTAATACTTGTTTATTCAATAGAAATCACTGATTGTTATCCAAAGGTCTCAATGGCTCATTCAAATTGACTATATAACCAAGCTGATTAAGTAAATTTAGCCATTCATAACAAAATGCACAAACACACACATAAAAACATGACAAGCAAAGCAAGTTGAATTAAAAGGTTAATATGAAAATGTGGAGCTTGGGGGCCAAGATAGCTGACCAGATGCAGCCAAGAAGCAACTCTCCTACCGAGAGAAATCAAAATATCTAGTGAACCATCATACCTCAAGCAGATCTTCTGGGAGAAAACTGAAAGTCCACAGAGAGGCAACACAGACACTGAGGATGAAGAGGGAGGGAGTTGCACAAAGTTGCTGAGCACCAGAACTGGCTCTCAGCCCTTAATAGGTCCTGAGGAAGAAGTGAATAAAGGAAATAAGAGAGGACACCAACAAATGGAAAAACATTCCATGCTCATGGATAGGAAGAACGAATATCATGAAAATGACCATACTGCCCAAAGTAATTTATAGATTCAATGCTATCCCCATCAAACTAGCATTGACTTTCTTCACAGAAGAAAAAAAAAAAAAAACTACTTTAAATTTCATATGGAATCAAAAAGACCCCATATACTCAAGACAATCCTAAACAAAAAGAATAAAGCTGGAAGCATCACACTACCTGACTTCAAACTACACTACAAGGCTATAGTCACCAAAACAGTATGATACTGGTACCAAAACGGACATATAGACCAACGGAGTGAACAGAAACTTCAGAAATAACACCACACATTTACAGCCATCTGATCTTTGACAAACCTGACAAAAACAAGCAATGGGGAAAGGATCTCCTATTCAACAAACGTTGCTGTGAAAACTGACTAGTCATACGCAGAGAGCTGAAACTGGACACCTTCCTCACACCTTAAACAAAAAGCAACTCAAGATGGATTAAAGACTTAAATATAAAACCCAACACATTAAAAACCCTAAACAAAAACCTAGTTAATATCATTCAGGACATAGGCATGCACGAAGACTTCATAACGAAAATGCCAAAAGCAATTGCAACAAAAGCCAAAATTGACAAATGGGATCTAATTGAACTAAGAAGCATCTGCACAGCAAAAGAAACTATCAGAGTGAACAGGCAACCTTCACTAGAATGGGAGAAAATTTCTGCAGTCTCTCCATCTGACAAAAGTCTAATATCCAGAATCTACAAGGAACTTAAACAAATTTACAAGAAAAAAACTACCCCATCAAAAATGGGTGAAGGATAAGAAAAACACTTATCCAAAGAAGCCATGTAAATGGCCAACAAACATATGAAAAAAGCTCAACATCACTGATCATTAGAGAAATGCAAATCAAAACCACAATGTCATGCCAGTCAGAATAATTAACAATTATTAAAAAGTTAAGAAACAATAGATGCTGCTGAGGCTGTGGAGAAATAGGAATACTTTTACACTGCTGGTAGGAATGTAAATTAGTTCAACCATTGTGGAAGACAGTACGGTGATTCCTCAAGAGTCTAGAACCAGAAATACCATTTGATCCAGCAATCCCATTACTGGATATATACCCAAAAGATTACAAATCATTCTATTATAAAGACACATGCAAATGTATGTTTATTGCAGCACTACTTACAATAGCAAAGTTATGGAACCAACCAAAATGCCCATCAATGATAGACTGGATAATGAAAATGTGGTACATATACACCATGCAATGCTATGTAGCCATAAAAAGGAATGAGATCATGTCCTTTGCAGGGACATGGATGAAGCTGGAAGCCATCATCCTCAGCAAACTAACACAGTAACAGAAAACCAAACACCACATGTTCTCACTCATAAGTGGGAGTTGAACAATGAGAACATATGGACACAGGGAGGGGAACAACACACACCAGGGCCTATTATTGGGTGGTAGGCAAGAGGAGGGAACTTAGAGGACAAATCAATAGGTGCAGCAAACCGCCATGGCACATGTATACCAATGTAACAAACCTGCACATTCTGCACATGTAACCCGGAACTTAAAGGAAAAAAAAAAAAGAAAGAAAGAAAGAAAACGTGGTACATACATACCATGGAATACTATGCAGCCATAAAAAGAGCCAAATTATGCCATATGACAACAACATAGATACAGTTCGAGACATTATCCTATGCTAATTAATGCAGAAACAAAAAAAACTAAAACTAAAAACCAAAACAAAAAACCAACACCACAAGTAAAGTGGGAACTAAACTTTGGTTACCCGTAGACATGAAGATGGGATCATTAGACACTGGTGGAAATAAGAGAGGGTAGAGAGAGAAGGAGGGAGACAAGGTTTGGAAAACTATCTATTGGGTACTATGCTCACTAACCGGGTGACATATTCAATCATACTGCAAAACTCAGTATCATACAATACACCCAAGTAACAACCTGGTATACCCAGGTAACAATATGTACTCCTGAATCTAAAATAAAAGTTGTAAAAAAAGAATACATTTTTTTAAAAATGAAAATATGCCCTAAGTTTCAGTTTCTTATTATGACTACCTGCAATGACCTCTCTTTTTACATGTAAAATCAATGATATAAAAATAATTACATTTTCTCAAAATATCTAAACATTCCAATAAAATTGAAACATTCATATACAATTACAAAGAAAATCTGTCCTTATTCTTATCTGTCTTTCCCTTAATACTGTTTTCCTTAAGTCTATGTGTTTTAAAAATTAATTTATAAACATTGTTTAATGTCAGTTTCATGATAATACAAAAATTCACTTGAAGCATTTTCTCTACTCTAGTTTCTACCAAACATTAAACATGAAAGATGTGGCTTCTAGCCAGAACTCATTACTGAGTGAATCTGAGAGAAGTGGAAAAAACCTGTTTCTCAAGTTACTCATGTATAAAAGAAAAATAATGCCTATCCTGCCTCCCTAAGAAGGGTTTTTTAAAAAAATGCAAATAAATAGCATATGTAGAAGTGCCCTAGAAAAGTAGAAACATATATATAAATTTTGACTTACTGCACATATATTAGGTAAAGTCCTATTACTAATATCTCCCACTTCAATTCCTATTACTAATATCTTCCATTTCAACAAAATAGTTGACAATTATCAGAGCAACTTTAAATTCTTTTGTTTCAAATTAAAAGTTAATACAGGGTTAATCTGCTAAATGAGATCAAAGTATAACAATTACAGTAAAATAATCAAATATACATATTCTAGTTACATGCCAATACTGAGTCATTCAACTTTATTTTCCATTACTTTTATACATATAGAGGCCCCCCACACATATACACAGCATTTTCCTTACAGCCAAACTTACACACTATGCTAATTTCTGTGATTTTGTCATAACACATCCTTGTTCTCCAAACAATGCCCTCTTTCATCCCCTGGGCTCATCTGTCCTGTAGACTGAGACTGAATTTTATCTTTTCCATAAAGACAACTCCAACTATTCTTAACTCAAACTGATCTCTCATAGTTGCATCATCTGTTTTTAAAAAATAATTACCCAGAAATGGATCACCTAATTATTGTTCACCTAATTGTTTTAGGCATATCATTTTCATCTAGTTTCTATAGTCTCTGGGTACCATAATTATATTTGATTTCTTTTGAACATGTCAGTGGTACATGTATATATTAGTCATGATCATTACCATATGTGAGTGAAGACTATATCAAATAAAAAGAGAGGCAGGGCATATACAGGAGCTCAAAAAAATAAAATGTGCCATGCGTACCCTGCATCATAGTAAAGAGAGAGATGTGGGATGTGAAGATGTGTTTTGGATTTTGGAGGTTAATAAAAGTTCATCATAATTGGATTCAATATTTCTTGCAACTCTTCAGTTACGTCTACTTTCTTTCCCATTCACAGCCTTTTGATTACAATTTTACTTCTAAGCCAGAGACAACTGGAAAGATATTGTGCTCAATGAGGAAAAAACCCTTTATATTCATAATGTCCTTGATCAAGGGAACTGTGTTTATTCTTCTTTATAACTTTGTATATAGATGGAAAGATAGATGTCAGTGTCAATGTATCTGTTAATCTATATTTGTGTTGACAAACAGATTTCCTGGGCCATCAAGGCCAAGACTAATAATTGTATAGAATACCAAAGGAGTATGAGGACACCAGATATTTTACTGCAAACTTTTCAAATGCATACAGATTCCATCTGGAATACATGAAGTTCTATGCAGGGCACATATTTGAAGCTCAATAAATGCTTGTTGATGAACTCCAAACATAACTTTCATCCCATTTCCCCAAGCTTTTTTTTTTTATTTTAAAAATCAAAACATAGTTTTATATTTCAAGAAATAAGTGGTAACATAAATATTTAGCTTCTTTATTCTAAAGTTTAGTTTGTATTTCAAATAATCTTTAAGTACTTTGATCATTGCATATCTAGGTCATAGAAATATATTTTTTTCTTACATAGTTTTTGTTCCTAAATGTTAACACTGAATTTTATCATAAATCCCTTTTCTCTCTCTTGGTGTTTAAGTATTGTCATTTTAAGACAAACTGAAACCTTAAAAATATTTTCTTGAAGAAAACTATTTAGATTTAAATTCCAAACAGAAGTTTGAATATCATAGTTAGTATATAAGATTGCCACAGTATGATTTTTATAGTAGATATTTCCATTTTATTGATTTCAAACAATTTTAATACAGATGAAATTTAATCTAAACTTTGGTAAAAGCACAATTTTACAAACAACATAGCAATAAATACAACTTTTTTTGTCATTTGGAGAGAAGTAAATATGCTTCATGGTACGCTTTTTAAGCATTTCTTTAGTTTTAGTAGGAAGTTATCTACTCTTGATAGGAAGATATTTTTTCATACATAACTCTGAAAAGAAAAGTCAGCCTTGATAACAATGATTTATATTCCGAATCTCATTTACAAGTCTCTGGTCTGTGAATCAGGAACTAAGTATGTCATAATTTCAATAGCGTCCTATGTGTTTTTACTTTTTATTTGATTTTTAAAGTTTTAATCTTTATTTTAGATTTGGGGGTATACATGTGGATTTGTTACAAGGTATAGTGTATGATACTGAGATTTGGACTTCTATTGATCCCAGTTACCCAAATAGTGAACATAATAACCAAAAGGAAGTTTTTCATGCCTTGTTCCCTTTCTCTGCTCCCCACCTTTGGAGTCACTAATATTGGTTGTTCCTGTCTTTATGTCTGCCTGTACTCAAGATTTAGCTCCCACTTATAAGTGAGAATATGTGATATTTAGGTTTCTGTTTCTTCATTAATTCATTAGGATAGTGGCTTCCTACTGCATCCATGTTGCTGCAAAATACATGCTTTGGTTCATTTTTATGGCTGCACAGTATTCCATTGCGTATATGTACCACATTTTCTTTATCCACTCCACCATTTTGGGGTACCTAGGTTGATTTCATGTCTTTGCTATTATGAATAGTGCTGCAAAGAACATGCAAATATATGAGTCCTTTTGGTAGAACAATTCATTTTCCTTTGGGTATATACCCATTAATAAGATTGCTAGTCCAATGCTAGTTCTGTTGTAAGTTCTTTGAGGAATCTTCAAATTGCCTTCCGTAGTGGCTGAACTAATTTACATTTTCACCAACACCATATAGGCATTCACTTTTCTCCACAGCCTCACCAACATTTGTTATTTTTGACTTTTTTTTTTTTTTTTTTTTTTTAAAAAAAACCCTTTGGGGTTTAGGGTACTATGCAGGTTTGTTATATAGATAAATTGCATGTTGCAGAGGTTTGGATTAGTGGAAGAAAAAAGAACATAATAAACTACAGGAAATATTATGTCTCAATCTATTGGGAAAGAAGGAAGTGAAACTGCTGTTATGAGAGTCCATGCCTCTTAAGTCTAATAGTCATTGCTGTGCTAAGAACATTCTCATTCTCCCAGGTTCAGTAACCTCATGCTCCTCTCTGTACCTCCTTCTACAGATCTTTGGGAAAAAAGGCACATGCAGAATAATACAATTAATATTTGTCCAGCTTAATGTATCTACATTTTAATGAGAATTTTAGTAACCATTTACTTGTTAGATTTGAATTTCAAACTAAAGTTTGAATATCCATAGTTAGTATATAAAATTGCCATAGTATGAAACAGCTGAATGCTTGTTGAAAATTTAGAAAATATACACAGAAAGGAAAAAAATAAAAACAACTCAATCACTCTAACAGAAAATTATTTACTATTTTGGCATATTGAATTCTAGTATTACTTTCTTTGCATATACAGGTGTGTATATGTATGTAATGCAATTGTGAATACACTATATATATAATTCCATATTGTGCTATTTTTAATTAATATATTATCTGCACATTTCAATGTCATTAATTTTTTAAATATTAATTTTTATGACTGCTTAGTATTCCATTAAATAGAGGCAAATTGATGTATTTGACCGTATACCTCATTGTGTGCATCTAGAATCTATGCAATTTTTTGTCTTTATAAATTATGTTGCAAGAAAAATACACGTTATCTTCAAGAGCCTCATGAATATAAATTCAACTCTATTGTATTAAACTATCATTTGGTTGATGATTATAAAAAAATAACATTTTGGTCAAGAAGATACAAAATAAGATAAAAATAAGATAATTTTGTCTGGGGGCTGAATATAGGCCAAAGGGCAGGTAATAATGTCTTTAGAGTTAGAAATAGCTCCTTGTGCACTGACAAACCCAACAACTTCTGCAGTTCGACCAAGTTAAGTTGATGGACAATAATTCCAGTATGATAAATTCGTGTCAGACAAACAAGCAAGAAACAATATAGATGTATTTTTTAGTTTTCCTATTTATGGTTCCCCTAATTATTGTAAATATTATTGATATTACTTATAATATTATTATTGCAAATAATTGTAAAATATTGATATTATTTACAAAATTATTGTAAATGTTATTGATATTATTTACAATAATGTCTCTTGTTTTTCATACAGGCTACAACAGTGACTTTTCACTGCCTCTTCAATATCCTGCATATATTATGAGAATGAGACTTCCCAGCACATTTAATAAGAAATGTCAGCTGTTCAGAGCATCTCTAAAATCAGTTCTATGAACCTCTACCATTTGAAGATCTACAAGGCTACAGACCTTGACTTTTCATTTATAATTTTTCTTTCTTTTCTTTTTTAACATTTTACCTTTTATCTTCACTTTTTACATATTTTTACTCACTTACTTTGTATTATGCTTCTAGCTATGGCACTAATATCCTCACTCTGAATGAAGAAACTAAGCCTTCAGAGGCTTAGATAACTTGCTGAAAGGCCATGATTTACCTTGATTTAATGAGTCTCCCATTTCCACATATTATACTGTCACACATTACAAAGACAGCAGGTTAAAATATCTGTGTTGGAATCTCATGTAACAAGTGAGTTTATTTTTTTCCAACATGAATCCAATAAGATCAAAATAAAACCCAAAGCCTCACATATTATCACTTATCACAGCATGTCATTTTTCAAAAGAAATGTGAAACAACTTCCATCCCATTATATATACAACTGTTCTCATTATGATAATGAAACTATTTATGGAGCACTCGTTGAATACTGATAGTTATTCCTCATGGTTTATTGTCTCCTAGGGAAGGACTGTGCTAAGAGTGTTGTTGTTTTACTACAGTCAGTTGGTGAAGGGATGTCCATTGGTCCAGAACAGGTAAGTTTAAATGTGGGTACACTTTAAAAACTTTAATAGCAATTTGATATTGCTGCAGGTTCATAACAAATGGTAAGTGGACTAATATCACTGAGCAGGTGTTGTCAAACTCATGGGGTGAGCAAATGACACACTAGCTGCACAGTAAAATCTCACTATATGATGGTATGTTTGTCTCCTGAAACCCAGATGTATTTAAAATTTACAACACATTTTTTGATTAAATGATAACTTTAATGGCTTACACTCTACCAGATAAATTTTGGAACTGTCTATTGACACAGAGTAGAAGAAAAGATTTAAAAATAAAATATGCTTGATTCATTTTATATAATAGCTCAAAATGAATATCCTGATATTGCTAAGTTGCAATATACCCATGTAACAAACCTGAACATGTACCCCCAAATCTAAAATAAAAAGTTAAAAAAATTTTAAAAAACTATGTAAACACACACATTTATTGAAAAAAAAATTGAGAAAAACAAAATAAGTAAAAAGAAAAGGATAATCTGGAGAAAATCACTGTTACACAATAGACAGTGTCATATCGCATACTATGAATGCTGTTTTGAAGTCACTTTGTTCATTTTTCTAGATCATGATCAAGTCAATAAACGTGTATAAACTCTAGTTTTAGTGACTGTATAAGTTACCACTATATGAATGCACCTGGGATAATAAACATATTATTGTAGTATTCAACATGAACAAATTAATAGTGTTGGGACTCAGAAAATGATACCTCGAAGTATGGCATGGTGGTATGCTGAGTATGTTGAACTGACTAAGATATTGGAAGGCCTCTGAGCAGTCTCAGAAGCAAAGTCTATATCTGACCTTCTTCTGCCTTCCTGTCTCCTACCTCTCTGCCATTCCTGAAGCAAGAAATGGAAAACAGATTCCTCTACCCCAGGAAAGGTTATAAAAACTAGCAATCCCATTACTAGGTATATACCCCCCAACATTATAAATCATTTTACTATAAAGACACATGCACACATATGTTTATTGCAGCACTATTCACAATAGCAAAGATTTGGAACCAACCCAAATGCCCATCAACGGTAGACTGGATAAAGAAAATGTGGCACATATACACCATGGAATACTATGCAGCCAGAAAAAAGGGTGAGTTCTTATCCTTTGCAGGGACATGGATGATGCTGGAAACCATCATTCTCAGCAAATTAACACAAGGACAGAAAACCAAACAATGCATGTTCTCACTCATAAGTGGGAGTTGCACAATGAGAACACATGGACATAGGGAGGGAAACATTACACACAGGAGCCTGTCAGGGGGCGGGGGACTGGGGGAGAGATAGCATTAGGGAAAATACCCAATGTAGATGATGGGTCGATGGGTGCAGCAAACCACCGTGGCACGTGTATACCTATGTAGCAAACCTGCATGTTCTGCACTTGTACCCTAGAACTTAAAGTGTAATAATAATAAAAAAAGAAACTAGCATCCCTCTTTCCAAGCAAACCATAAAATCTAAAAATATTTTAACCTTCCTCTGCTTTTCTGTGTAGGAGCTGTCACAAGGAAATGCACTGACCTACCTTTCAGATAATAGATCATAAGACCGTCTTTCCAGGGGAGTTCTGCCTTATATCTGGGAGGATGAAATGCTACACAGGGAGGCCAAGAAAGACCTGAACAGGTAAGACTTGCTGGGTTTCTCCCTCATTTTATTATCATTAGAGGATAACCTTTTTGTCCAGTCACACTTCAATACACTGTCCATGCTTTATTTAACCTAAGCATACAAATGGACAGTTTTCCCTAGGCCTTTGATTCTTCATTTCTAAAGTCTTCCAAGTGACATAAAACTTTGATTAAATAAGTTTGTTATGCTTTTCTCTTCTTAACTGGTCTTTCGTTACAGCAGTGTTAGCTGTGACCTTTATGATGGGTGAGGAAGGCTATTATACCTTTCCACCCTACAACAGCAATGAGGTCTGTTAAAATGAGACTGTCAGGGAGGCACTTGATAAATATGTTAGATATGAGGATGACACATCAGAGCGAAACAATGAAAGAGGTCAAGTTTTATACTTTAGCATAATGATTAAAGCAGCCTCTGCCTTTTATTAGGTGTGTGTTTGGATAAGTTTCTGAGTTAAGTCTCAGTTTTCTGGGGTTAACTTTAATGTCATATGCAGTCCTATGAAATATGTACATAAAGCATCGATCACAGAGCCTCAATAGAAGGCACTCAATGTTAGATCTTTCTTTGGTGATCAACTGATTATCAAATGTGTGTGGATAGATGAATAATTTCAAATAAGATGGATTTTCAAATTTCAAGGTGACCTCGCTAGAATAAAGATGCTATAAAAATGTAGATTTCAAAGATATGAGCAGACTTGGGGTAAGGCCATTGTTAAGCTAACCATGAACAGTGGCACACATCCGAGGCTTCAGTGATGTTCTCAGATACATATTTTTGAGACCAGCATAACGAATGGCATCGCCTCACTATAACCTATACATGTCAGGGCCGTCTAGACTCCCTCCTTCCCCTTGACCAATAATGCATTAAACATTTCCGTGATGACCTCCAAGAATTGAATGATGCTTCCAAATAAGCTTAGCTTGAACTCTTTCAAGTGACTTATGTACTAAGAAAACCAGTTGAGACATCACTTGAGAATAAAGAAAAAGCTCACATGTTACATTTAGATATAATTGTTGATAACGAGGCCAAGGTTACACATCCTACTCATATATTTCCCATTGAATTTCCAGGCTATGTGAAGAATATGTAAATAGGCCAAGTATCTAGTACTTGCCAGAAAGATCTGGGTTGGATAAAAGCACAAATCCACTCCTGTACTTAAAAAGTAACTCAGTGCACACAATCTACAGACACTGAGAAGTTCCTTCGATGGTGTTTATAAAAACTGCATGCTTTCAGAGCTCATGTTCTGTTTATTGCAATTTAAAGAGATGTCTTTTTGGCAAACTCTTTATGAAAATTACATATTTAGGTATCACTTAGAACATTTTAATAACCCTGCAGCTTTGTCCCAGGATGCCTTCTCAGGATCAAATTTAATCAATGATTAATAAAGAAATTACTTGAAAAACGATAAACTCCAAATATATTATTTTGGTAACCTATGAAGTATAAGAGTAGAATCTGTGTCCTAGATATTGAAATATGGCTTAATTTAGCATGCAGTTCACCACTTAAATATCTGTCCTGTCCTTTGGAGCTTCAATATCACAGTGTCAGCTATACACAGGAGTAAATGCCTCTAAATAGTCCAAGCTAACCTGAGAAGGGAGATGAGACCCGTAATTTTTCATGCTTTCCAAAGTCAAAGACCACAAAATTTCTATAATTTGTCCAAAAACATGGTGAATAAAACAAGATTATTCAGCATTTCAAATCTAACAACTCGTAATACTATTGTTAAAAAAAATTCTAGCAACTTCCATTTTGTCATTTCTCTCAATAGAAAATATTTGCTACAGAATAAACAGGTGATTGGCATAATTATAATCACACATTAGAAGAATTATTTTTGACAGGTTTGCATATTTGGACAATGTTTGGTGATAATACATCTTTTTTATTAGCCTTCTTTAGCCACAGCATTCATTATAGTGTACATGTGAAATAATCATAGTGCAAAGCAAAAATATGTCTAGCCTCAAATTTATAAACAATTCAAAATAATATATACAGATTTGTTAAGAAAAATGCTACCTTGTGTTCTTTACACGTAATATCATTACCACAATACACATTTATCTTCCAACTGATTTCAATTAAAATTTCAGTTCATGTGAAAATGAGACTGCATATCAATTAAAATCATTCATTCATTTATTCAAAACACAGATCTCGAGTGTCTACAGATCTCCAGGAGACATATCAGTGTCAAGTAAACACATGCGATTTGGCCTTTGCCCTCATGGGTTAAATTACATTCTTTTTATAGCTCCCATAAATTAAGGCTTAATTCACCAGCATAAATACACTTAATTAGAGTAAGAGAGAAGAAGGAATGGACTGTAAATATGACGATCTTTATTAGATACAAGGGCAAGTCTCCTTTCATCTATTATACAAATATTACACTCTATGCCTTGCAAATAAGCAAAGATATTATGCCCAAATAAAGTGAAGGGGAAAGATTAACAGCGATCCAACCACAATGATTAGTATGGTTGGGCAAATTAACATATTCAAAGGATTAAAAACTGATTTTCTTTTCACCAACACATTATGCCCTTATTATCTTCCATAAAGACAAAGCGAAGCCCATTAAGCCACTCAGTGGTGTTATTTTCTTATTTTTATGTCAGAGATTGACTTAAGAGAACCTAAGGAGTCCCATTTGCCAGGCCAGAAAAGAAACAAAGTACCATATATTTTCAAGTCATTTCAACTTTGCATAGAGTCTCACTAGTTCGTAACACTTAAGCTTAAAAAGAAAAGCCACAGAGAAAAACAAAAACCAATCATATTGTCAAATTTGAAGCACTTAACATTTCTATGTACTAGCTCCCAAAATGTGCACTGCCAAACTAAGAAAAATTATCTAGGGATGTGCTAGAGATGTAATATATCCTTAAAGTCATATAACTAATGATCATGAGAGCAGCAGACACAAAACTGTCAACCCAATGTTTGTCAAATAATTTATTGACGCCCTATCTTACGAACTGATTTTCTCTCACAAGAACCAAGGTTTTAATTTAAACAATACCCATGTAATTTTTGCAGTATACTTTCAATTAAAATATTAACTACATATATCTTTTTTTTTTTTTTTTTAAGATGGAATCTCACTCTGTCACCCAGGCTGGAGTGCAGTGGTGCGATCTTGGGTCACTGCAATATCTGCCTCCCAGGTTCAAGCGATTCTCCTGCCTTGGCCTCCCAAAGTGCTGGGATTCCAGGCAAGAGCCACTGTGCTCAGCTTACAAATATCATTTTTAAAAATTTTAATTATACAGAACTCAAAATGAATACAATGTTTGAAAAGAGACACTTACCATTGATCCATCGAGCCTCTGGATCGTGAAGCACAAAGTCTTTCCTAAAGAGGTCTTCTAAAGACAATCTGGTTTCTGACGAATTTGTGAGTTCATCTAAAATAAAGGAAATTCTAAATTAGATACCTATCTTATGCTTGTTTTTTAAAAGGAACAAATTACAACATTTGGAATATTTGCTCTAAAAAATATATTAACTAGATAACAATATAAAGTGACAATTTTGACATGTTTTTTGGCATTAGAACTTTGTTGATGACTTTTTAAATAAATGAAACTATTTTTACTATTAAAATTGTCTTGATCTGGTGCAAATTTGATAGAGCAATCCCATGTTATGTATTAGTAATATAATACGAAAGCAGTTAAGAATTCCTGTTGTACATTGTACCCCAAAAGGCAGATTTTCTACCATTTAACTATAATTCAGCCGTTTATTTTCCAAACTCATGTTGACATATTGTTTCATTGGAAATGTGCAGTTTTGTTGTAAAAACCAAAGACGGTAGACTTGAGGGACTTAAACATGTATGACTAAACTCTGAAGTCAGAAAGAAGTTCACCAAGGAAATAGAATAATTACCTACTTCCACCAAAGAATTAGTACCCAACAAATACAAAGTAGATTTGACTTAAATGTAAAGTTCAAATAATAAAATACTAGAATATTAATGGTAACACACACATTTTATACTACTCTTTAATAGATAAGTTAGGTTTATTACTCTTTCTACATTACAAAATATAAGAAATGAAAAGATAACAGGGCTTGAATACTAAAATCAGGCATCACAAACACCCTTTTACATGCAAGAGGCTATAGACAGGAATATTGCATTTTCTTTGCAAAATAATAGCATTGTTTATTTGCTGTATAAATTCATCTTTGCGACTTTTCAGCTATGACCTTCACTTCGGTTGAAAATAAAATGTCAAGGATATATACTAACCTCATTAGATTTTATTTTTAAAAGGTTCAGCACTTATTACAGCAAGAGCTTTGCTTTTTTCCAGCTGAAAAGCTGGGGCAAAGAGTCAATAACTTCAAATGCAATTCCTTTTCACATAAATCAATCATGTATTTAACCCATAAAATAACTGCCAAGAAAAATTTGAAAAAAATATTATAGTAACAATAGTGAGTATTGTTTGATTATAATCTTAGCATAAGACATTGTGATTGTATAGAGATTTGCAAAATGAAATGCTGTTAGGTGATGATAAATACTTGATCATTTGCCTGGCAGTCTGAAACACCAGAATTTCTTAATTCATTCACAAATTTTCTAGTTTCATTCAAACAATTTCAAGGCAACAGTGAAGTATTGTAAAGGAAAGGAGACATATTTCTGTCCTGTCCTGAGGGGTTTGCACACGCTTAACAAAAGATATAACAGATGTCAGGCCGGGCGCAGTGGGTCATGCCTGTAATCCCAGCACTTTGGGGGTCCAAGGCAGGTGGATCACTTGAGGTCAGGAGTTCGAGACCAGCCTAGCCAACATGGTGAAACTCCGTCTCAACCAAATTATATAAAACAAAAAATTAGCCTGGCGTGGTGGTGCACATCTGAGGTCCAGCTACTTGGGAGGCTGAGGTGGGAGAATTGCTTGAATCCAGGAGGCAGAGGTTGCAGTGAGCTGAGATCATACCACTGCACCACTATACTCCAGCCTGAGAGACAGGGTGAGACTTTGCCTCAAAAAGCAAATTTTATATATATATATACACACATGTGTATATATATATTTGTATATATATACACATATATATTCATATATATACGTATATATATACACATATATATACATGTATATATATACATGTATACATACATGTATATATATATACACACACACACACATACATACACACATACAGACACACACACACACACACACACAATAGATGTCAGTATAAGGATAGAGACTGCTAAATGAGTTTGGAAAAAGGAAATGTCTCACGAAAAAATCAGAGAAGGCCTCACTTAAATATAAAATGACCAACTCTCACTAATTCCTGGGTAAGAATGCAAAATGGTACAGTCACTTTGGAAAATAATCTGGCATTTTCTTATAAAACTAAACAAATTATTTTCATACCATCCAGTAATCATGCTCCTTGGTATTTACCCAAAAGGACTTAAAAACGTATTAACACAGAAAAATCTACACACAGACGTTTATAGCAGCTTTTTAAACCATCGCCAAAATTTGAAAGCAACCAAGATGTCCTTCATTAGGTGAATGGCTAAATAAACTAGATAAATTGGCTATTATTCTGTGCTAAAAAAAAAAAAAAAAAAAAAAAAAAAAAAAAAGAGCTATCAAGCCATGAAAAGATATGGAGGAAACTTAAACACATATTATGAAGTGAAAGAAGCCAACAAGAAAAGGCTACACAGTGTATAATTTCAACTACATGACATTTTGAAAAAGCAAAAATATAGAGATAGTAAAAATATCAGTGGTTGCTAGGAATTGCGAGGTAAGGAATGAGCAGGTGAACAGAGAGAATTTTTAGGGTGGTGAAGTTATTCCACATGATTCTACAATAGTAGATAAATGTCCTTATTTACTTGTCCAAACCCATAGAACACAACCCTGGAGAGTGAATCCAAACCGACTTTGGGTGATAATGATGTGGCAATATAGGTTCATCAGTGATAGCAAATGTGCCACTCTGGGGGCGGGGGATGTTGATAATGGGGGAAGCTATGCATATATCAGGCACAGGGGGGTCGGGGGAAGAGAATATGGGAAATTCCTTTCCTGTACCTTTCACTCAATTTTGCTGTGAATATAAAATTTCTCTGAAAAATAATATATTAGCAAAAAAAAAAAAAAATTTAAACAAAAAACCCTGGGTACTACAGGTTTCAAAAGGCAGAGGAAGGGAATACTAGGGGCAGGAGAAGGAGGAAGAACATTTGAGATAAAATCCAGAATTCAGCTTCCATCATAAAAGTATGGGATTTTAATCAGATGAGCTAATTTTATTAGGGTTTCAGAAATGTATTTATTCTATGAAGTATCTCAATAAAACCAAGGTTTGACATAAATTTCAAAATTTTTAAATTTCCCCATCACATAAATTTACCATTATTTGTCTAATCAGATCCCTTCAATTTTTAGAGAATTATATTTTTTACCATCTAAATTTGATAAACATTGACTTATTTGATACAATAAATTTACATAGGTAAAGGTGGGAGGTAGGCATGTGCTCGTTTCAGTGAGAGAGACTATGCTAACACAAACTATTAAATAAATGATCCTTATCTATTAAATTTAAAATATTAACTGTATTGTATATAAATATCTTTTATATGTATGCATCTGTTTGTCTTCTAAAAATATTTAGTTTCTTCCTAATGAGTTCCACATATTTCATTTACATTTTTAGGAAGATGTTAATTTAAGAAAAGGCTGTAAGTCCACCACATCAAATAATCTTATTTTCAAACACATTTTAAAATAATATTTTGGTAATTTTCAAACATGGCATCTTTCATGTGAGCTTTAAAATCATATTACAACTCATTCAAATAGAAATTTTATTTAAATAACACTATATATATTATATACTTACACACAACAGTGTAAACTGAAAAATTTTAAACATTTCACAATAAGGCTTTTCATTCAGAAATATTCCATCCTCATTTTATGTACATTAATACTATTTTATCTTTGATTTTTCATGTAAGTCATTTACCCTTCCAATTGAATTTAGTGCAAAGTATATATAGTTTGTTATTGTGAACAGAATATTTCCCATTCTCATTCTAAATGATTTTTATACCCATAAGGTTAATGATTACACCATATCACATTTTCTTAAATATTTCAATTATGAATTTTTATTTTCTACATATTATAGCATCTGTAAAAATATTATTTTTTTATTTATTTTTCAAAGTTTAAGCAACTAATTATACTATGTATGCATTTGCTTCCCAGGTAATTGAAGATTCATAGGAAGTTGCAAGAAATATTACAGAGAAATTCTGTGTACCCTTCATTCAGTTTCTCTCAATGACAAGTAACATCCTGCATAATAATATCATGAAAAGAAACTGATATTGATATACTCCATCAACCTTACTCAATTTCCCCAGTTTTACATGGATTCATTTATTCACGTGCATTCTTGTGTGTTTAGTTCGATGCAACTGCATCACATGTGACCAGCACCAAAGTCAAGAACAGTTCCATTGCTAGGAATTCTTGTGCTACCCTTTTATTAATAGTCCCCCCAACCCAATCCCTTGGCAATCAACCACTACTCTGTCCTCCATCTTTAAAATTCTGTAATTTTAAGAATGCTATATAATCAGAATCATACCATACCTAAGCTTTTGGATTGACTTTTATCACTCAGAATAATTCCCTTGAGATCCATTCAAGTTGTTGAGTGTATCAATAATCTATTCCTTTTGATGGCTGAGTAATATTCCAGGGTACTGATATACCATTCTTTAACTCTTCATTCATTGAAGAACATTTGAGTTATTGCTATTTCTGGTTTGGGGATATTATAAATAAAGTTACTAAAAACATTTGTTTATAGATTTTTGTACAAACATAAATTTTCTTTTGTCCAAGAGAAATGCCCAAATATGAAGTTGCTGAGTCAAATGTAAACACATTACAGTTTTATTTAAAAATTCCATATTCTTTTTTACCATAGTTATATCATTTTACATTCTCACTAGCAATGTATAAATGATCTAGTTTCTCTGCATCCTTGGCAGCATTTGATGTCATTTTAAAAAATGACTATTCTTATATATACATGTAGTGATATCCCCTTGTGGTTTAATTTGCATTTCTCTAATAGCTAATGAGGTTGAACATCATTTAATGTGTTTATTTATGATCCCCATACAGTCTTCAGTGAAATATCTGTTCATATCATTCGTCTATTTTCTAACTGAATTATTTTGTTGGTGTGTTTGTTTAACTGCTGCATTTGAAGAGTTCTTCGTCTATTCTAAATACAAATCCTTTGTCAGATACGTGAATTTCAAATATTTCCCTCCAGTCTGTAACTTGTCTTTTCACCCTCTTTAGAAAATGTTTTGTGGAGAAAAAGGTATCAATATTTGTGAGGTCCAGGTAATCAATTTTTCCTTTTATGAAACATGCTTTTTTTGTCAAGTCTAACAATGTTTCGCCTATTTCCTGGTCTTGAAACTTTCTCCTATGGCTTTTTCCTAAGAAATGTTATAGTTTTATATTTCACATATTAGTCCCTGTTCTATTTTGAGTTGCTTTTTGTATATGTTTGCACACGGCATGAGGCTTAATGTGAAGTTTTGTTTGTTTGCTGGTTTATTTTGTTTTGTGTCTATGGATGACTAATTGTTCCAACTTTGTTTTTGAAAAGCATTTGTTTAATTCTAGTGAATTATTTCATTAGCTTGAATGTGAAAAATGATATTGAGCTGGGCAAGGTGGCTCATGTCTATAATCCCAGCTGCTTGGGAGGCTGAGGCAGGAGGATCAGTTGAGTTTAGGAGTTAGTTCAAGGTTAAAGTGAGCTATGACTGTGTCACTGCGCCAGTGCACTCCAGCCTGGGCAAGAGAGTGAGACCTAATCCCTAAAACTAAAAAAATTTAATTTAAGAAAACACAAAACAATGCTGAATGATCATAGTGTCAGTGACATTTCCTGTCTTTTTTCCATTATGAAATAATCATTATTTCTTTCCAGACTCTTATACAAACATATTTTTTCCTTTAATACATTGATATAAAAATTACATAAATAAAATATCCTGTTTACAACCACCCTATATGTCTGTAACAAAATCTAACCATGTTTAATTCTTATTTTTATACTATTACATTAATATGTTAAACTTTTATTTAAATATTTACATCTGTTAATAAATAAAATTACACAGTCCTTTGTTTTCTATTCTGTATTATATTGATCACTTAGCACATTAACACATTTATCAAATATTTTTGAAGTTGTATTTATTTTCTGTGTTATGGAATCATTCAATAATTTTAATAATATTTTTTAAACTCCAATTGCCCCTGGAACTTATTCTAAAACCAGCCCTTCAGAGTAATTCAAACACTTGTAAATAAATCTTCTGTTTAAACAATAATAAAGAGAGATTATGTAATTTAAGAATGAATTCATTTGACTTTATTGAACACTGAGAATACTATATACTTTATTCATTTCTTTGTTTTTTTCTTCTTCTGTGTTGCTTCTTTGTTGCTTTCCTTAAATTTTCCTTAGCTGCCTACCCTGAAGTCTCTTGAATTTTTCATTCCTAGAATAAAGACTCTTTCCTCACATATATAATGAATAATTAAGCTTCTCTTTTAATAGCCTCCAAGGCTAACCTCTATCCCACCCCTTTTTTTTTTTATGAGCAGGCTTCCCCCCATCTCATCATAATCATTTGGGTTGCTCATCCTTTGCAACCAATCCTCTCTGTCCCCCAAACCCTACTGGGTATTAGTATCCTCATTTCACAGAGAAACAGGCTCAGCAATGTCAACAAAGACCACATAACTAGTAAGTGGCAGAGCTGAAACTTGAACCTGCATTTCTCTGACTTTAGGTTTTCTTCATTAAACTATACTGTCTCCCAAAAATAAGTTTTCTTTGCTTTTCTCTTTAATAATGTATTAATAGCATCTTTTCACAAGACAATATACAATCTTATAAAAATATTTTAAGAATATTCTTATTGCCTTTTAGTCACAAGAACCTTTCTTCCAGCTGAAATCCAACTCCTTAGTGTAAGCCCCTCTGGACCTTATTAGCATCCCATTCTGCCTCAACTTGCCCAGGAAGGTAATATTAGTATAATCTCTTTTCTCAAAGAGACAAATGTCACAGCATTCATAAAAATGTAGGATTTTTTTTTCTTTCTTCAAGACAATTGTCTGCAATACGACTTACATTCCAAGCTTACCCTCTGCGCGTTGTTACAGGCAATTTATAGTTGCAACAGGACTCAGTCATCAGCAAACATTTATTACTCACATTGCAACCTAATTTAGCAAGAACTTAATTTATGTTAGAATCAGACCCAGGGAGAATCACCTAGAGAAATCTTGCTATTTGATACATTTAAATAATTTTCTCTTTATTTTTACCTAAGAAACAGAGAAATCTGGATGTCAATCATTCATCTCAATCGCTCACACTGAGCAATGAGAAGGCGGTTCAGAAGAAAAGTATTAGACTGTAAATCATTTTAAGAGACGTTCTTTCATATAAAGCTCCTTTCTTATTAATCTTTAGAGAAAGAAATTCTAAAATCAATACTTAGTCCCTAATGTAAAGAAAATATTGCTAAAATTTAATATTCACCTCTTATAGGCTGTTCTCTTTACTAGCAAGGTATTTGAGAACATACCTCATCTCTAGTGATTCTATAACAAAACTTAAGGCACAATTATATATATATATATAGAGAGAGAGAGAGAGAGAGAATATACAGGTATGAAAGTCTGAAAACCTAATATATGTTAATAGTTGCTATTAAAAGTGTAAATATTTGTCAACCCTATCAGATACTATAATTATGAATAGTGACACAAAAATCCAAATAAATGCATGGTTTAACAATTCACAAGTATTTAGAGACCTGGAAGCAGAATCCTTAATGGTTAAATAGTTACAAGGTAATATAGAATCTTAAGTAAAATGTTCAGCTTTGACAATATGAATGTGGCAACAGAACTGAAATTGAATAATTCACGCTATGTTCTTTTCTCTGCTCTATTTGGTCATTTAAGATCATAGACTGCTATGGGTATTTCTGTTCTTTCTTCCAAAAATCCAATCTTCCTTTTAAATGGCCTTTTGAAATGAGTTGGCTGCATAATCTTAGAGGAAAAAAAAGAAAGTTCTTCAGCATTCAACTGAAGAAAAGCTAATTTATGACTTTAAGTTCTTGGTTCCTCTTTGCTAAAAATAATTGTGTTAGTTTTATCTAGTTTATTCTTGATATCAGAGGTTCAGAAATATTTCTTTAATTTAAATCCGATTCAAAATAATTTCCTATTAAAACAGAAATAGAAAGAAAAATCTAATCAAGTAGTTATTTAAAATTTCCCACAAGAAGAATAAGCCATTTTCCTTTCTACTCACATGAATCTCCCTTAGCTGGGTTTTCCCAGTACCACCACCTCCATTCCCAGAGCGGTAGTTTAAATATTTATTCTTAATCATTTTCTTCATTTTCCCTGTCATATGGGATAGTCTTCTAGTGCATTTCCATTTTAAACATTATTGAATAGCTCATTGAAAAAACATCACTTTACCCCTCCTTGCACAGCCAGATGAAACTATAGAATGCAAATCACAATAGTCAATATTAAATTCTAGATTTTTGAACATATCGGCTGTTGATTTGTACATTCTCTAACTTGTCAGCAGATCCTAAGATGTTGTTTTAGTACTTAACATCTGAAATATAAATTCTATTCTTATCTTCTTTTAAAAATATCCCTTCTTTTCTTTCCCTATGATGCTGAAATTTTAGGCAGCAGATGAAATATTGTCTAAATTTATGTCATTTGAGATCAGGATAAGATCACAAACTTGGTTTTTAATGTTTCCTAATTTATCACCTAGAAAATGAACAACAGTTTCTTCTTTTCTACTTAAGAAATTTACAATTTTTAAGGTAAATTTAAAAAATTAATTTCAATAGTTAATTTGTATAGTAGTTAATATGCTTTGGCTATGTCCCTACCCAAATCTCATTTTGAATTGTAACTCCCACAATTCCCATGTGTCATGAGAGGAACCCAGTGGGAGATGATTGAAATATGGGGGTGGGTCTTTCCTGCACTGTTCTCATGATACTGAATGAGTCTCATGAGATCTGATGGTTTTAAAAATGGGAGTTTCCCTGCACAAGCTTTCTTTTTGCCTCCTGCCATCCCCGTAAGGTGTGACTTTCTCTTCCTTGTCTTCCACCATGATTGTGAGGCCTCTCCAGCCATGTAGAACTGTAAGTCCAATAAACCTCTTTCTTTTGTAAATTCCCCAGTATCAGGTATATCTTTATCAGCAGCGTGAAAATGAACTAATAGAGTAGTGGAACAGAAAAAAAATAAAAAGATACATTCTGGTATATTTTGCATAGATTTTTTGGGTTATGTTTTGTTTTGTGTTTTACATAAAAGAAGACATACAGAAATAACTAAGCAAATTACTTAGATCATTTAATTTCAGCCATTGTCTTTATTATTATTAAAATGCAAAATGTATAGGGTCACATAAAACACCTTCACATTGTTCACTTTCAGACACACAAAAAATGTTTTTCATTCTCTCGAAATATGTGTCTTTCATAGTTGTTCTCTTCAGCCAAAATGTTTCTACATATATTCTCAGATTTACCTTTAGAAACACAATATGAAGTTGCTTCTTTATAGTTACAGGAAAAATATAGTAAAATGTAAAATTCACCCAGAAGTCTCTTTTCAGAAGTGTATTTAACTACGCTGACTTTATAAGTTTCAAAATATGAATCGGAAAAATAATAATATATAATTCAAGCTCTTTAATGAAGAAAACCAAATAGCTCTCACTTAGTATTGTGAAATGTAATTCATCCATTCAAGCAAAAGTCAAAAAGGAAAAGTCAGTCACACTACATCTGTTTTACAGTCCCAGGAAATCACCTTTGTTCTTCCTGGCATATGAGGGATTTCCTTCTATATCTCTTTCTTTTGCCTTTTCTTACTCTTTTGACTCTCTTGATGTAGCAATAGCTAGGTTTCTTGGGAAAAAAAAAAAAAAAAGAATCTGGTCAATTCCTGATCAATTCTACTAATTAGAACTACTTTTGACTCAGATTATCTCTGTATCTTACAAAGCCTAATAATACATACTCCTTAACTTAATTTCTTTCCTGGGTCAGATAATCATCCAATGAACGTTCTTTCCTATCTGAGTATATTTCCAAAATGGGACTTTTGTACAGAAAATCATATTTTAATTATAAATACATTTTTAAAATTCAACATGGGGTAAGAAATTAAGACCAAACTGTGCCTATATTAAATAGAATGAGGAGGACAGTTGACAAATAAAAGATTATTTATTATCTGCTTCTTTCTTTTTTCTCACCAAACTCTGCTCTTTTCTCAACAAATATAGAAATAATATTTAGGAAATTCATACTGAACACATAAAACAAAAGCATAAACTGCAAGAAGTTTACCTCGTACAATGCCTTCACCTTCCCTGCAGTGCCCAGCACACTGTAATAAATCTAACCTCTGCTTCTGTATTCTCAAAAGGGGATAAGCAATGATGCTTCAAAAACAGTGACCAGAGTTAGAAGGTCATATTTTAGTCCTAGTTCAACCCTTCACTAGCAGGTATCTCCTTAGTTAGATCATTCCATTTATTTATGCATCATTTTTTGCATTTGCAAAGACAAAGGGTTGGACTAAACCACACTATATCCAACAGGGTTCTAAGGACTCTAGTGAACTCTTTCAGGACAGAGAAGAGATAAGGGAAGGACAGAGGTTATGTGATTAGACCTCTTCAACCAGAACGGTGCTGCTTTGGCATGTATGGTTCTTTGTACAGAATTTTATTTGAAGCACTACACATACACACTTGCACACACACAAAACACATACAAACACACATGATGAGCTGCACACTAGCTTGCATCTCTTAGGATTCTCTAATTTCTGGTATATTTTATACTAGCTCTTTCATTTTCAGCAGCGACTCAAAGTGCTCATCAAATAAGAAATGTACTTTTCAGTTCTGAAGGACTATTATTAAATTTTACCTCAAACTTATCATCCCTTGAGTACGTAAGTCAAGAGCTTTAGGATTTACTCGTAGTTTTAATTAGCCAAATTAGTCAATCATTCAAAATGCTAATCATTCTCAACTCTCTTTCCAAGACCGTTTTCAAATTAACATCTCCTGAATATGAGTAAAGCATCTAAATATGAGAAATGTATGAAGGTTTTCCATGTTAGAAGAAGTAAAGAACACTTACACACTGTGATACATACACATGTGTGCACACATACACCCTGAAATGATGTCATCCTTTTACCCTAAAGTGGTATGGCGGCTCTATAAAGTCATAAATTTAAGTTCCTCTTTCACACATGCTGCTTGCTTCTATCACATTACCATGACCAAATTTTTATTCCATGTCTTTATTACCATACACCAGACGTTTCCAGTGTATGGTTGTGGATTTCAGGAAGACAGGTGTCACAGAAGTCAAAACTGTATTCATAATAACCCAAAAACATTATTGTCCTTATCAACGGGTTGAAAATTTCACTTGTGATGCAAAAGCAATGGTTGATAAAACTCCAGGCACCCTTTCATGAGTTGACACTGTGACATCAAACAATTGTCATTATATTCTTTATGGCCATATAGCCTCAATTTAAAAATAAACCCAGTTTCAGTTCAGAAGTAGTGAAAAATATTAATTGTACTAAATCTTGACTCTCAACGTCTTTTTAAATATTTGTGTGGTGCAGTATGTCAAAAAATATAAAATAACACCAGCACATATGAAATATGATGGTTATCTCATAGAAAAGCATATGGGCAGTTGCTTGAGTTATGAGATAAACTCACCACGTTGCTTTTTTCATAGAACATTATTTTTAATGGAAGGAATGAGTAACAAATTATAATTATTCAGATTTAAGTGTTCGACAGGTGTTTTTCTTCAAAATGAAGTAAACTTTTTCTTCACAAAACCCACAATTGGCTGTATTTGTTACAAACAATAAAATTCAAGCTTTCAAGCAAGAAAATGAATTTTAGAAAACTGATATTCTCCATCTTCAGTTTGAACATTTCTCAATAATTCTCTAGTGAGCTTTTTCTAGTGAAATCATCAGTGAAATTAATCATGATTTTTAACAACTGTACAATCACGTGTCACTAAATGACAGGGCTATGTTCTGAGGAATGTGTCATTAGGCAACTTCATGGTTGTGGAAACACTGTAGAATGTACTTACACAAGCCCAGATACTAAAGCCTACTGCGTATCCATGCTGTAAGATACAGCCTATTACTCCTAGACTACAAACCTGTACTGCTTGTTAATGCACTGAATACCATAGGCAATTATAACAAAATGGTAACTATTTGTATATCTAAACATAGAAAATGTATAGTAAAAATACAGTATAAATGATAAAAAAGAATGGTATACGTGGATAGGGCACTTCAAGAACGGAGCTTGTAGGATTGGAAGTTACTCAGAGTGAGTCAGTGAGTGATGGGTGAATGTGAATGTCTAAGATATTATTGTACACTATTATAGACTTTATAAGCATTGCACAGTCTACATTAAACGTATAATTTTTTTCTTTCTTTAATAGTAGATTAACCTTAGCTTCCTGTAACTGTACTTTATCAATGTTTTTCATCTTTGACACTTTAGTGATAATATTTAGCTTAAAAACACAAACACATTTCATAACTGAACACAAATATTTTCCTTCTTTATGTCCTTATTGCATAACCTTTGCCTATTTTAATTTTGTTTTACTTTTAAGAAATGAAGACATAAACACACACGCACATTAGCCTAGGCCTACACAGGGTCAGTATCATCAGTATCAGTCTTCCACCTTCATATCCTATTCCACTGAAAGGTCTTCAGGGTAAATAACATGCATGGAGCTGACATCTCCTATGACAATCATGCTTTCTTCTGGAATACCTCCTGAAGAACCTTTCTGAGGCTGTTATACTGTTAACTTATGTTTTAATAAGTAGAAGGAATGCACGGTAAAATAATCAAAGTGTAGGATATTAAATACATAATCCAGTAATACAGTAGTCTATTATCATTATTAAGTATTATGTATCATATGTAATTCTATGTGATATAATTTTACAGGACAGGCAACACAGTAGGTTTATTTATGCCAGCATCACCACAAACACCCGAGTAATACATCACACTACTGTGACCTTACTACGGCTATGTCACTAGGTGATAAGAACTTTACAGCTGAATTATAATCAAATGGGACCACCAAAATATATGAAGTCTGTCATTGATCTAAAAGACATTATAATGTGCATGACTGTGTAATAAGCTCCACTGACATTTGGAAGACCTGCATAACTCAGTGAACTAATATTTTACAAATGACCAATTCATATTACAGAAGCAGATGTGGGTAAGAGTCTTTCAACGTGTAAGATGAACCAATCGACTTTAATGTAGCAGATTATTAAAATATTATTCAGATTTTACACTGTGATTAACCTTCAAGCATCTATCACTTATCTAGTTTTCAAGAAGTAACAGCAAAAAACCTCTACAATTATCTGAAATAGCTATTAGCATACATATTCTAACTATGTGTGTTTATGAGGTCCGAATGTCTACATATACCTCCACCAAAACAACGCATTGCAAAAGAATTAACAGAGGAGCAGATATGAGAATTCTGCCATCTTCCTCTGAGTTAGACATTAAATACATTTGTAAAAATGTAAAACACCACCATTTATTTTGCCTTGTTTTGAAAAACATCACTGTTTTCATTTTACGTTACTTATATTTATATATAATTGTTTTATTATTGTCATCTTAAATAAATTAATACATAATTTATTTGGAATCTCAGAATTTATTTGCAATGTCTAATTTTGCAAATGGTGATATATGCAATTCAAATACCCCAGAGCATTTTTGGGTCCTCAGTACTTTGTTAGAGTACACTACACTACGTTCTACTGCTTGTACTTTATTGTGTATTTTACAAGTTTATGTTTTTCCACATTTCAAACCGCCAGGGTTATAATAAATATTATTCAAGTCTCAAAAGATGTTGACTTTCTTTTCTATTTGGTAATATCGTCAGCTTTAATAACCTTACTCTATTGTATTATTATTTAGTACTTCATTATCAAGAACTTTCACTAAAACAATTCTCTGACATTTTTATTGCAAGAGTGGATAACCAGAAGCATTTGTCACTGGTCAACACATGCATACTCATTTTATTGTGCTTTGCTCAATTACACTTTGCAGACATTGTTTTTTACAACTTGAAGGGTTGTGGTAGCCTGTTGTCAAGCAAGCCTATTAACACCATTTTTCTGATAGCATGCAGTCATGTTATGTCTCTGTGTCAAACTTTGGTAATTCTCACAATCTTTCAAACTTCATTATTATTATATCTGTTATGGTGGTCTATGATCAGGGATCTCTGATACCACTATTGTAGAGGAACCATGAACCATGCTCATATAAGGGCATAATGTTGTGTGTGTCCTAATTGTTACATCAACCAACTGATCCCCTGTCTCTCTCTCTCTCTCTTCAGGCGCCGCTATTCTCTGAGACATAACGATATTGAAATTAGGGCAACAGTAGCCTCTAAGTATTCCAGTGAAAGGAAGAGTCAAATATCTCTCATTTTAAATCCAAAACTAAAATCAATTAAGCTTAGTGAAGAAGGCACATCAAAAGCTTAGGTAGGCTGAAAGCTAAGCCTCTCGCTCCAAACAGCCATGAAAAGTTCTTAAGGGAAATTAAAAGTGCTAATCTGGTGAACACACAAATGATAGCAAAACAAAACGGTCTTATTGTTGATATGAAGAAAGTTTTTGTGGTCTAGATAGAAGATCAAACTAGCCACACCTTTCCCTTAAACCAAAGCCTAATCTAGAGTAAGTTCCTAACTCTCTTCAATTCTGTGAAGTCTGAGAGAGAGGAGAAGGCTGCAGAAGAAAACTTTGAAGCAAAGAGAGATTGGTTCATAAGGTTTAAGGAAAGACCCTATTTCTATAACATCAAAGTGCAAGGTGAAGCAGCAAGTGCTGATGTAGAAACTGCAGCCCGTTATCAAGAAGTTGTAGCTAGGATCATTGATGAAGGTGGCTACACTAAACAAGAGATTTTCAATGTAGACAAGACAAAACAGCCTGCTATTGTAAGAAGATATTATCTAGAACTTTTTTTTTTTTCTTTTGAGACAGAGTCTCGCACTATCACCCAGGCTGGAGTGCAATGGTGCGATCTCGGCTCACTGCAACCTTCACCTCCCAGGTTCAAGTAATTATCCTGCCTCAGCCTCCCAAGTAGCTGGGACTATAGGCACATGCCACCCTGCCTGGCTAATTTTTGTATTTTTAGTAGAGATGGGTTTTCATCGTGTTAGCCAGGATGGTCTTGATCTATCTAGGACTTTCATAGCTAGAGAGGAAAAGTCAATGTCTGGTTTCAAAACTTCTAAGGAGAGGCTGACTCTCCTGTTAGAGGTTAATGTAGTTGGTGGCATTCAGTGGAAGTCAAGCTCATTTACTACCCTCAAAACCCTAGGGCCCTTAAGAATTATGCTAAAGTTACTCAGCTTGTGCTTTATAAATGAAACAAGAAAGCCTGGTTGACAAAACTTGGATACAGCATGGTTTACTAAATATTTTAAATCCACTATTGAGACTTACTGCTCATAAAAATATTCCTTTTAAAATATCACTGCTCATTGACAATACACCTGGTTATCCAAGAGCCCTGATGAAGAGGTACATCAATATTAATGGTTGTTTTCATGCCTGCTAACACAACATCCATTCTGCAGCCTACAAATCAAGAAGTAATCTTGATTTTCCAATGTTGGTAATTAAGAATTGCATTTGGTAAGGCTGTCATAGATACTGATTCTTCCGAAGGATCTGGGCAAAGTGAATTAAAAATCTTCTGGAAAGAAGTCACATTTCTAGATGCCATTAAGAACATTTGTAATTTATGTGAAAAAGTCAAAATATCAACATTAACAGGAGTTTGGAAGAAATTTATTCCAATCAGCACTGATAACTTCAAGAGGTTCAAGGCTTCAGGGCAGGAAATAACTGCAGATGTGGTAGAAGCAGCAAGAGAATTTGAATTAAAAGTGGAACATGAAGATGAAACTGAACTGTTGCAATCTCAAAATAAATCTTAAATGAACAAGGAGTTTTTTCTTACGGATGAAGAGAAAGGAGTAGTTTCTTGACATGGAATCTACTCCTAGCTAACATGCTGTAAACAGTGTTGACATGACAACAAAGGATTTAGAATATTACATACACTTAGTTGATAAAAATGTAGGATTTGAGAGGGAGGAGCAACTCCCATTTTGAAAGAAGGTCTACTGTGGAGAAAATGTTCTCAAACAGCACTGCATGCTATGGAGAAAATTTTGTGAAAGGAAGTGCTAGTCAATGTGGCAAACTTTATTTCTGTCTTATTTTAAGAAATTGTCACAGTCATACCCACCTTCAGCAACACCACCTTGTTCAGTTATCAGTCATCAACATCAATGCAAGACCCTCTACCAAAAAAAAAGATTATGATTTGCGGAAGGCTCAGATCATCAAATAGAATTTTTTAACAGCAAAGCAATGTTTTATTTAAGTTCTGTTCAATTTTATAACACATAATGTAATTGCACACTTAATAAACCACAAACACTAAAAATATAACTTTTACATGCAGTGGGAAACCAAAAAAATTGTATGATTTTCTTTATTGGAATAGTTGTTTAATAGCAGTGTTCTGAAACTAAACCTGCAATATTACAATGTATGCCTGGATTTATTGAGAACTTAGTTGTAATAGAAACTATTATGAATAATATAATAAAGTAGAAAGCAGTGTAGGTGGTAAAGATATAAACCTTATGCTGGGCTTCAAATATAATAAGGAATCCAGGTTTATCGCAATAAAAGAGGCAGGAAGTAAAGATTAAGGTAGAGTTGTAAATGGGTTGGCTAAGTGTTGAAGTGTGAAACACAGAGCTAATCTGAAAAGGTATTTTACCCTCTCTGTTTTTATTTCTCCCACCCTCCACACCCCACCATAGCCACATTTGCCTCCTAATATTCGAGAAAATATTTGTAAACCAAAAAATCAAGCAAAACAGAATAATCAAACAGAAAACCCTAGCCAAACACAACCTAAAGAACAGACTTCAGAGAACACACATGGTGAATAACAGTGATTTTTCAAAAATAGTTTAAAAGATTCTACCAAAGAAAACACAAATAGCTACAGTCTACAGCAAGAAACAAAAGCCAACCCAGAAAAGGAAGAAAAATCTGATTATAAGAGTTCCACATTGTAATATTCAAAATGTACACTTTTCAATCGGAAATTGTAAAGCATCCAAAGAAATAAGAAAGTATAGTCCATTTACAGATGTTAACAGAAACTGCTGCTGGGGAGGCGCAGACATTTTACTCAATAGAGAATGACTTTAAATCAATTGTCTTAAATATGCTCACAGAGCTAAAGGAAATCATGAATACAGAGCTAAAGGAAACCAGAATAACAATGTATGAAAAAAGTAGAAAATATCCATAAAGAGATAAAAAAATATTAAACACATACATGCACAGAAATTCTGGAGCTTAAAAGTATAAGAACTTATATACAAACTCAGTAGAAGAATAAAACAGCAGATTTGAGCAGGCAGAAGAAAGAACCAGTGGAAAAAAATGATAGATCAATTAAAATTACTGGTATAGAGAGCAGAAAGAAAAAAGAATGAAGGAAAATGAGCAAAGCCTAAGACACATTTATAACACCATCACACATAGCAACACAAAATAATGGAAATCACAAGAGGAGAGAGAGGAAAAGGGCAGAAAGAGTATTTAAAGAAATGATGGCCAACAACTTGCCAAATTTGGCAAAAGACATGGGACTATATATTCAAGAAGTTCAACAAACAAACAAACAAAAAACTAAAAAATACATTCTGAGACACATTATAATCAAATATTCAGAGGATAAGAACAAAGACATGATCTTGCAAGCAGCAAAAGAAAACTCTCTTAATACATATAAGGGATTCACAATAAGTTTAACAGGAGATTTCTCAGCAATAAACATAGAGACAAGAAAAAGGTGGAACAAGGTTTTTTAAAAAAAGAGCTTCCTTCCTTTCTTTCTTTATTAGCATTATTATTACTATTATTATTATTACTATTATTATTATTATTATTTTGAGATAGGGTTTCACTCTCGTTGCCCAGGCTGGAGTGCAATGGCACAATCTCAGCTCACTACAGCCTCCGCCTCCTAGGTTCAAGTGATTCTCCTGCCTCAGTCTCCCAAGGAGCTGGGATTACAGGCTCCCACCACCAGGCCCAGCTAATTTTTTGCATTTTTAGTAGAAACAGGGCTTTGCCATGTTGGCCAGGCTGGTCTCAAACTCCTGGCCTCAGGTGATCCTCCCGCCTCAGCCTCCCAAAGTGCTGGGATTACAGGTGTGAGCCACTGCTCCCAGCCAAGAAGAGCTTTCAAACAAAAATTCCATATCTAGCAAAATCATCACTCAAATGAAGGAGAAACCAAGATATTCTCTGATAAACAAAAGCTGAGGAAAGCTGAGGGAGTTTGCAATAAGTAGAACCACCCTCCAAAAATGTTAAAGGGAGTACTTCAGCATGACGTGGAAAAATATTATACAATAATTTGAAGCCATATGATGAAACAAAAAACTCTAGTAATGATAACTCCCTAGGTAGATAGAAAAGGCCGTCTTATTGTATATTTGGCTTGTGACTCATCTTTATACTTCTTATATTAATATGATTTAAAAGAAAAGTGTATAATAATAATTATAAATCTAGATTAACAGTCACACAATATATAGAGAGATGTAATTTATGACAAAAACAATATGGTAAGGGTGAAGCTGTATGAAAACAGAGTTTGTGTCTGTGATTGAAATAAGTTAAAATTAATTCGAACTAAATTGTTATAAATTTAAACCATGAATTACAATAACCAACATAACCATAAGAAAAAAAATTGAAAGAGAAAATGAGAAGAGATCAAAGAAGGACACTATAAAAATAAATTAAACACAAAATAAGGCAGCACTGAAGTACTTAAAGAAAACAATAAGTTAAAGGACAAATAGAAAATAAATGGAACAATGAAACAACTACTTCATTTTAAGAAATAAATGTAATTTTCCATTCAAAAGGCTGCAAATGGCAAAATGGATTTTTAAAATTCACTTACTTTCTTTCTAAAGATGCAATGCATTGCGGGTGAATGATAGAAAATATATTCTTTGCAAACTGTAACCAAGAAAGAGCAGAATTTGCTATCCTCATATCAGAAAAATTAGACTTTAAGTCAAAAATTGTTATAAGAAATGATACTATATATTGAAAAATGGTCATTAAATAGATAAAATAATAATCATATATGTATGAAATAATAGAGGTGCAAATTATATGCTATGGTTTGAGTGACTGTGTTCCCCTTCCAAATTAATATTGAAATGTAATCCCCAAAGCAATCGTATTGAGAAGTGTGAACTTTGAGAGGTAATTATTAGGGCCCTACCATTGTGAATGGAAATAATAGCTTTATAAAACAGCTTGGGATTGAAGGGAAGGCTGTCTTTTCCTTCTGTTCCTTCTGCCATATGAGAATGCAGTATTCCTTCCCTCTGGAGAGTGCAGCAAAAAGGTGTCATCCTGAAAGCAGAGAGCAGTCCTGCCAGAACCTTGACCTTGGACTTTCCAGCTTGCAGAACTGAGAAACAAATTACTATTGTTTATATCACCCAGTCGGTGGTATTTTGTTATACCAGCACAAATGAACTAGACATTATACGATGTAAACAAGTTTCTAGAAAAACACAAACTACCAAACTTATTCAAGAAGAAATTAAAAAACCTGAACAGACCAATAATGAGTAAGTTACAAAATCATGAATCAAAAACCTTCCTAACAATAAAAAGGCTAGAACTAGATGACTTCACTTGTGAATTCTAACATTTAGAATAATTAACACTCATCCCTCTCAAACTCTTCCCAAAACTGTACAAGAAAAGATTACTTACTATCTCATTCTGTGAGGTTAAAATTATTTTGATATGAAAGCTAGACAAAGATAGCACAAGAAACCAACAGATCGATATCTCTTATAAATACAGATGCAAAAATCCTTAAAGTATATTAGAAAACTGAATTCTTCAGCATATGAAGAGGCTTATACACCATGAACAAGTGGGTTTTATTCCAGGAGTATAAGAGTGGCTCAACAAAAGAAAATCAATGTACTACAACATAAAATAGAAAAGGGAAGAAAACAAATGATCATTTAAATTTATTGATAAAATATATTTGACAATATCCAACACTCCTTATAAAAATAGTTTAAGAGCTAGAAATAAAAAGAATCTTCCTCAATCATGTAAAGAATCTTTATCTAAACAAACTAAGACTACTCAATGAAGAAAGACTGAAAACTTTCCACCTATGATGGAATAAGATGAGAATAACCACTTTTACCATTGTTATCTAACATTGCACTGCAAGTTCTGGCCAGAGTAACTAGACAAGAAAAAGAACTAACAGATAGTCAATTTGGACATGAAGAAGTACAGCTATTTCTGATCACAAATGGTATGATCCTCTATACATAGAAAATCTCAAAGAATCTACAATAAGCCACTAAATCTGATAGATGATTTCAGCAAAGTTGAAGAATATAAGATTAACACTCAAAAATCAGTTGTGTTTCTGTACAACAACAATGATTAATCAGAAAAGAATATTAAGATTCTATTTACAGTATCATAGAGAATAAAATAATTAGAAATGAACTTAACCAAGTGTAAAAGACTTTTACACTATAAACTACAAAATGTTGATTTTTGTTTTATTTAAATTATTTCAAGAATGTAAAGACATTCTATATTTATGAGTTGGAACACTAATATTTCTAAGATGGTAATATTACCTAAAGCAAAAACAGACTCAATGCAATTACTATTAAAATTCCAACTGGCTTTCTTGCAGAAATAAAAAAGCTAATTTTCAAATGTATATGGAACTGTGATGGGCTCTTCATAGCAAAGCAATATACGTATTTTTAAAGTGTAACAGTCATACTTCCAGATTTCAAACACTTCCACAAAGCTGCAGTAATCAAAACAATGCAGTACCAGCATCAGGATAGACATAGAGATGAATGAAGTAAAATTGTAAGCCCAGAAATAACTCATGTATCTATAACCAAGAACAATCAACAAGGGTCACACTATCATAATTGGGAAAGAACAGTCTCTTCAATAAATGGTGCTTGGTGAAATGATTGTTCACATGCAAAAATTAAAGTTAGACTCCCTAACTCACACCATATAACAAATTAACTCAAAATGGATCAATGAGCAATGTAGGTAAATTAAAACCATAAACTTATTTTAAAAACTGAAAAGATAGATCTTTGTGACCTTGGATTCAGCAATGTATTCTTAGATATGATATCAAAAGCATAAGCAATGAAAAAATGGGTAAATGAAAAACTTTGTGCACCAAATGAAACTATTATGAAAATAAAGAGATAACCTACATTATAGAAAAAAGTATATGAAAATATGTTTCTGACAAAAGATTAATATCTAGAATAAAGAACTCCTACAACTCACTATCAGTAAAACCAGCAAGTCCCTTAAAATGGGCAACAGGCTTAAATAGACATATCTTTAAAGAAGATATATAAATGGCCAATAAACACATGAGAAGATGCTTAGTTATTATTGTTAATTATTAGGGAAATGCAAATTAAAACCAAAAGAGATACTACTTCATATCTCTTGAATGCCCATAAATGAAAAAAAAAAGAGAAAAGAGCAAGTGTTTGTAAGCATTTGGAGAAACTGGAACACATGAATATTTCTGTTGGGAATGTAAGATGGTTCAGCTGCTACAGCAAATAGTTCTTCAGACATTTAAACACAGAATTACCATATGACCTAGCAATTCCATTCCTAGGTATATAACCTCAAAAAACTAAAAACCTGGACTCAAACAAATACACACAGGTTCACAGTAGCACGATCTGTGGAACATGCATACAATGGATTGCTATGAGCCATAAAAAGGAATGAAACACTGTTATAAGTGACTTGGTGGATGCACTTCTAAAACATGAAAAGTGAAAGACGTTAGACACTAAAGATCACATATTTGATTCCATTTATGTGAAATACCTAGAAAAAAGTAAATCTTCAGAGAATGGAAGTAGATTGGTGATTGCCAGGGGATGAGGGAGTTGGATATGAGGAGCAACTGCTTAATTCCGAAAGGTAGAGTTTCCTTTTGGGATGATGAAAATGTTTTGGAACTAGATAAGAGACTCTTTTTGACAGAGTCATGCTCTCTTGCCCAGGCTGGAGTGCAGTGGCATGATCATGGCTCACTACAGCCTCAACTTCTCAGTCTCAAGCAATCCTCCTGCCTCCTGAGCAGCATGTCCCAATATACCTGGCTAATTGTTTTAAAACACTTAGTTGAGATGGGGTCTCACTATGTGGCCCAGGATGGTTTTGAAGTCCTAGGCTCAAGTGATCCTCCTGCCTTGGCCTCCCCAAGTGCTGGGATTACAGGCATGAGCCATCGAACCCCATCATAACTCTCTCTTTTATGGAAACCTGACTTCTCAGAGACCAGGCTATCTAATCATACATTAGAGGCAAGAATACCACATTTCTAAATCAAATTTCTATTAGGAAGAAGCATATAAAATATATGATAAAATATTAAAGTTGTACAATGACATAATTTTATATAATGTGGTTTAGGATAGAAAATGTGAATTTATATTTTATTGTGGGTTTTTGAGGTTCTGAAAAATTATGAAACCAGAAATAAAAATACATACAGAATTTACACTTATGATTTTCAACTTCCCACTTCTGTCACTTCCTCCCTTTCTGCCCCTTGTCCAAATTTTTACACCTCCATCCTTAGTTGAATTCTTTCTCTGCTATGCTTTCCCTTTTAGAAATACACAGAATTACTTTACTAATTACAAAACTCATGGGAAAGAATAAAGGAAAATTTATTTTTCTAAAATATTTTGGCCTCTATCTTCCATGTGTACAAGAATATGTCTTAACTTATATTACAAGGATTATGACACATGCCAAAGCCAAAAGTGCCTGAGATAGTGATCCAGCATCTCTGACTTCTAGTTGCGTGAAATTAGTCAATTTACTTCAACTTGTAAGACTCAAATGAATACTCTAGAATGTAAATAGATGCAATATCAGTGATGTGAGAAAAAATAAAATAGTACATGGAAAGCACTTAGTACAACATCTGGCAAAAGAAGGTATACATAAATGTTAATAAGTTCTCTTCTGACTCTTGTAAAAACTAAACACATTATAATGTAAACCAAATTCATCAGTTATCTCATTGGACACTCTAACATTATGAGGGTAACTAAGGGAATCAAATATGGCTTAAATATATAAATGAAACTTTAAAGGAAAGACAAAAAAGTAACTACTTTTATTCCATTAATGCCAGAGAAAATTATTTTTCATTCAACATCAGAGATAAATCTATTTTAAAAGGCAACAACAATTCATATTATCCAGGGGGAAACTGTTAGAATCTGTCATTGTTTTCTCTGCAGCCTGATTATGCCTGGGTAATGCTACACTGAAATCTGTGTTCAATCTATGCTGTTCTTGAAAACAACAAGCAGAGACACATTAGATTATGTCTATCAATACAACACATCTCCTGTCTTAATTCAACAAAATAAACAATTTGCATCTTGGTTGATGCCGATGTTTACAAGTAGTGCAAATCTAAAAATGTGTAAAACATTATTTTCCCCTCATAAAGCATAATGGGGATAGTTTAATCATTGCTTTGACATTTTAAAACACAGGTCAGGTGCTTAAATGACACCTATTAAATTATAGATGCCAAGATATTGTTTGCAATATAGTACAACATAACATTTTAACTAACTATACCAAGAGCTGTCATTTTGTTAGAGCAAAATAGTAACTAGAGTGAATTCACTTTGAATTTTTGCATAACAATAACAGATCAGCTGTCATCAGTTCAATAAAGTCCTTAATTTTGTTAAATGCTTTCTAGGAAATGAGTTTTACGTGTGTGTGCGCACGCGCGCGCGCGCAGGCATATGAATCTTTTTAAAGCCCTCTTTCAAAGGGTCAAGTCTTTTTTTTTAATCTGGTGTCTTAACAATAGGAACAGAGAGAATTCTTTACCTCAGCATCATATTTGTGGGCACATAACAAGGCTAGGAGATGAATCCAAGTCAGTCTAATACCAAGGTCAATTTAATCACTCTATCTACTATACTTTCTCCACAAACTAGCTGCTGAAGTCATCCAAAGCTGTTGACCTTAGCTGTGTTATGTAGAAAATTGCTCTACTTCCTTTAAACTGGTGTGTTATAAGGGTTAAATGAGATGACTGTGTGCACTGTACATTTAAGTTGATGTAAGAAAGGCATAATTCCTTAAATGCTGTCTTGTAGTCTTTGGTTTCTTTTGTTGATTTTTCTGAATAGGGCTGCCTATGTTTCTCTAATTTCCTTCACTTCCTTAATTCTATGTTCTGACTCAAATGAACTAATTGAGCATAGTTTCATGGATGTAATCCATATCTGATATTAAAGACTTATCTAACCATCAACATCACTGTGGCAGTATCAACCTGTGTAAGTTATTACCCAACATGGCGTATGAAAGTAGTTTAAAATTCTTAGTCTTAGAGATACTTCTAGAAGTGAAAATAAAGACGTCTCTATTGCAGAATCGAAAAATTACTATTAAATTCTTGTTTAACTGAGATCAAGCCGAGCTCTCATGATTCCTACATCAATGCTTGGTTTCTTTCATACTCTGATAAACCTGCAAAGACCATCCACCATGCACACCTAAAAAGTGTACTAAAGGAATGAATTCCACTGTTGTAACAGAGGGTAACTGGGAAGTTTCCAAAAGAAACAAGAGCTAGAGCTAACAATGAAGACCACCACATTTTGGTGCTTTCCCATTTTATCCTTAGTCAGCCATGACAGATGATCAGTGTGATGACTCTGTCTTGATATTGACTGATAACAGACACAGTCAAAGGGCAACAGGTCATTGTTGCTGAAGAACTGTGGAGTACACACAGTTCTCAGGTGGCTATTTCAATATGGTGGATGTATTAAAGAGCCTGATGACTATCCTATATCAAATGCATTTTGACTCATAAAATATGCACCTTTGTTCTTAAAACAGGCCAAAATTTGTAATTGTATTCTGCACAAAATCTTCTCCCAAGTATAATCCTTCTCATTCTACATATTAAATGTAAAAATAAGATTGCAAAGTAGATGCATAGCTTTACTAGACTGATTTCCACAACTTTAAGCATGAATGTACTCTCATATATTTGCAGAGTATAATTATTGATCTTATAGTTAACATATTCTCAAAATAAATGTGGATAAATTCTTTTTCTTTAAACAAACTCAACAGAAAAAATAATGTAGGCTTCATCAATGCATCTGAATAAGTCCACACTGTAATTAAAAAAATGGAATGAATAATTTGTTCCTTTCAGAAATACTTATAAAATGAAATACTTGAATAGCCTATTCTTCAAAAATAGTTAGGACTTCTCTTCACAAGGCAATGAAGAGTTTGATAATTTTAGAAATTAAGGCACATGTGTCAAATTACTTCTGTAATAAATTTGCAATCAAACCAAAATTACAACGAACATGTGTTTCTCTGGTTATAGGCGTGCATTCCTTAGCACTTACCTGCAAATTGTTATGCTATTTTGAGTAAAACAGTTTCTAAAACATTTCTTTGACTAAATAACTTTTTGTACGCTTTCATCTTTGAAAACAACCCACCAAATATATTTTCATGGTAGAAAAATCTTAATGAAAGAGCCCACCACATTTCATCTGTTGCTATATTTGTCACTAGACAAGGCATTATTATCGTTGGTAGTTGTTATTAATATATTAGACAATAGACATTAGAGTTATAACACACTTCAAGAGATCACTTCACATTCTAGCAAACCAAAGATGTCCTTGTCTTCAATGAAACACTGAAGCCATAGAAGTAAGTGACTAGTCCAGGGTTGTATAATTATAAAAGCTATATGAATTTAGGACTGCCCCTCTTTTTTATTTTTTGAGACAGAGTCTCACTCTGTTGCCCAGGCTGGAGTGCAGTGGTGCAATCTGGGCTCACTGCAACCTCTGCCTCCCAGGTTCAAGCAATTCTCCTGCCTCAGCCTCCCGAGTAGCTGGGACTACAGGCGCATGCCACCATGCCTGGCTCATTTTTTGTATTTTTAGTAGAGACAGGGTTTCACCATGTTGGCCAGGATGGTCTCGAACTTCAGACCTCGTGATCCACCCACCTCAGCCTCCCAAAGTGCTGGCATTACAGGCGTCAGCCACTGCGTCCGGCTTGACTGCCACTCTTATTAGAAGAGTTGTTCTAGAGGCAGGCCTTGTCCTAAAAGTCCCAGTGTCTTGCTGAAATTCCACAATCAGAAGCTTCCCCTCCTGACATAGATTTCTCTACTTGGTTGAAAGTTTCCACCTGCTTGACTGGTTTTACTTAGAAAGCTAGGCCTTGAGAACATATTGGTGGACAGAGGGAAGATCAGAAAGATGATGCTGTATTTTGAATTTCCAGCTGGAGGTTTTCTTTGTGGCTCTGTCTTAGCACAGCTGAGAGAACTCAAGCCTGAGGGTTAGAAGAGAAAGGCTTTGTGCAATTGGAGCACTGCAGCCTGACCACAGACATACACAGCCACAGACACAAGCAAAATCAAGAGGGAACATGGCCTTGATGCATGTTCTTGTTCTCATCCCAAAAGTTAAACAAACTCAGATATTTTTCCTGTCCGATGAGAGAGGCAAGACTAGATAATTTCTAAAAATGCTTCCAGGCTGAAGACTGAAGTATTGAGCTGCAAACCATTAGTCTTCTGGCCTTATAGATTACTCTGACATGTTTGGGTTGAGCCCACCATAAAGGCCATGTGACTGCACTGCCATTTCGCTGGGTCACACCTCAAATTTCTGACCACTATTGTTACACTTGCCCACTTCATCAATTTATATAATCTTCTAGGCACTTGATGGCATTGAGTTTACAGAAGGCATAGAACACTCTCTGTGTCAAGTAAGGTGTCTGCTTCCTATAGCAGTACCTTTTCCACCCCAGCATAATTATTTACTTTTTTATTTTATAATGACCTTACCAATAATAATAGTGAAATCTGAAGACATTTGAACACATGGTATGTGAAATGCACTTGGTAAACTGTAAATCGAAATAATAATTGTGGCCTGGGGGTGGTGGCTCATGATTGTAATCCCTGCACTTTGGAAGGCCTAGGCAAGAGAATTGTTTGAGACCAGGAGTTTGAGACCAACCTGGACAACACAGAGAGACCCTATCTCTACAAAAATAAAAACAAAAAATAACCAGGCATGGTGGTCCCAGCTACTCAGGAGGCTGAGGTGGGAGGATCACTTGAGCTCCGAAGTTCAAGACTGCAGTGAGCCATGATTGTACCACTGCAATCCAGCCTGAGCAACAGAGCGAGACCCCATCTCAAAACAGAACATAAATAAATAAATAAATGCCACTTCTATTTGTAGGATTAATATCATATGAAATTAAGTCTGGGTTGGGGGGCTGTCAGTGTTCTAAATATGTATATTTTCTAAATGTTTGCATTTTGTAATTGGGGATTGGAGGTGAAAGACATAAAGTAGCAAAAGTGCAGGGCCAACTACCAGAGCACCTAGAAGGTGGTAAGAACTCCATAATTATCTATGGGATGAATGAATGCATGAATAATTTCACCCTAGAAGACTAACTCCAGGTTAAATATTTTTCATTTGTCATGATTTTCCATTTGTCATAACTGAAATTGTAGTCACAAACATGTATATTCCTGAGAGGTTTTATACCTTTTCTGGGAAATATTCTTTCTATAACACTACTTGTCATGGTTTCTGGTGGTGAATAAGTACTGAATAATAGCAATAATCAAAGGAAAAGCAGCAGCAGTTCTAGGCACTGTGCTAAATAAACTCTTGGACTACATTATTTCATTTAACCTCCATAATAATACTGAAATGTTGGCACTAAATATTATACTTAAAATGCAGATGAGGAAAGTGAGAGACAAGGTTAAATAACTTGCCAAATTGTACAAAACTAGTATATTACAGAAGCAGAACTCAAACTGAGGTATGTCATGCTTGCTCTTGCTTTAATAAATGAATAAGTGCAGGACAAAATGAACTCAATTATGGTTCATCACTGTGGTTTATACTGGGAAAAATTTGAAAGGGTTGAGCAGAGGAGGCTTAATTTAGTGAGTGGCTAATTCTATATGGCCTTTCTTGTATCGAACTCTCAAGGATGCCAAAGTATCACTATGGCCTCAGTGAGGAACAAGAAAACCTGAGAAAGTGAATCACTGGGCCAAGGATGCTAGAATCAGGATGAAAGAAAAGAGTTCAAGAGAAATACACAAGAATTGTGACATGAATACCTCCATCTGGCTAAGAGCCATCAATAGAAGGCCTCAATATCAACTCATTCATTTTTTTTATAATTATGTTAAACTTCATATGTTTAAGTGAAACACCATGCTGAAACTCATCTTCCTGTAACAAAGATTCTTGGCATTGTGCAGCAACTTAGAGCCATCATATTGCTCAATTACATTGTATTGCAGATGTACAAATGAGGCATCGTACATTCGTATGTAAGAAAAGGTTTCTGGGGAGAATGCTAGATAAGTCAACTTTTACCAGGGAATTTTTTCTTTCTTCTTTTCCAATTACCTTTCTCTCCTCCTTCCTCCCTACTATCTCCCTTCGTTTCTTTCTCAACCTCTCCACATGTTAACTAATATCTAAAAACTGTATTTTTAGCAGTCTATACATTTCAAAGTCAATATTTTTACAAAGATGGTATATTTCACAAAGTGTCTCACCGGAACAATTGATACTGCCATTTGTATAATTAGTCACCAAAATTACTTGACTAAATGACTCTGAAAAACAGTTATCGTTAATCGTATTTTGTACATCAGGAAATAAGTTCAGTGTGCTTAAGGGGCTCATAAAATAACACAACTAAGACAAACCTAAAGTGGAAATAAATAACATTCAACAACAGGCTATAATTTTAAAATATCAGTTGATTTTTGGATTCATTCAATCATATCCCAGAAACGACTATTTTTCATAACACTGTATCATATGTGGGTGTTCAGTCTTTGAGAAAAACGGGTGGGTGGGTTGCAGCAACATGTCAAATGTATCTGGAAGACAATTGGGGGAGTTTAAAAGTGATCCCCTTATCTCTGCCTTCCTTATTAGTACCTACTAAAGACTAATAAATCTCGTGGGTATTGAAATAGTCCCCAGAAAGAAGCACAATGATATTTTCCATATTAGTATTAAACTCTTTAATCTGAAGAACACAGTCCAAAAATCATTGCAAGCGCAATTTGCAAAGGTTCTTTAGATAGGGTAGAAACTTAGAATGTAAAAACTTTAAGGAAAGGAAGGAAAAGAAGGCATAAGAAAGAGGTGTCCAAATATAGAGGCTTAGATCACTCTCTTTCGATCTGATCTTCTTTTTCCAACAATTCCTCTCTTCCATTTCCATACAGTTGGGTTATTATCTATATATAGAAACTTCCAGATGCCACTCCCTCATCTTCAACCCACAATAAAAGTCAAATGTCTTCTGCATTTATCAAACTAACACATAGTAAGTCTGTAAGTGGCAATGGAGACCAAAAATCTCCTTGGCATTCTCAACTTACATATTTTACATTTTCAGCTTCCCCAAAATATCCTGCATGATATTTGAACTGCAGAATTATTGTGCTGTTTGCAAAATGTCTGATTATGCTTTTTTCCCAAATTCCAACCCATGCTAATGTGCCCTAAGATACCACATATTGCTACCCTCTTAAGGCATTTGAATGTGAAATTATCATCCACAATACCATCATAAGAGAGGAATAAAGACAGATTACCTGGGGTTAAGAGGATGACTGACATAGTGATGAGTGAGCATACAACTAAAATCACCAGCAGAGCAATAGCAATTCCCTTCCAGTTTCTCTGTGGAGGGCTGTTACTTCCCAGTTCCTACCGAGATAGAAAAAAAAGGTTCGTAATTATACATGCTCCAAGAGAAATGTATTCATAAAGGAATGATTCAGTGCATGGCACAATCACAGTTTGAAAGCTGATTAGAATCCATTTCCTCTTCGGTAGTTCATTTAATTATTCAAAAGTGCACGTATTATAAATGGCTATCTTTTGGGGGGCAATCTGATCTCTCTGTGAGATAAACCAGCAGAATTTATGCTTGCTGTCCAAAATGTAGATGGTGTAAAAATCCATTGACTGTAAACACCAGGATGATAGCCAAAATACTCTGCAAAATAATCATGGAAATAGAGTGAGTCTATTTACATTTATTCTTGCTACAATGGGACCTACAATAAAGATGTAAATACAAATGTTCTTGAAGCACTATGGACTACTTTCTAACTGGATGGGGAAAAGATCAGAAATGGGAAAATCAGGCCGGGCCCAGTGGCTCAAGCCTGTAATCCCAGTACTTTGGGAGGCCGAGACGGGTGGATCACGAGGTCAGGAGATCGAGACCATCCTGGCTAACACGGTGAAATTCCGTCTCTACTAAAAATACAAAAAAAATTAGCCGGGCGAGGTGGCGGGCGCCTGTAGTCTCAGCTACTTGGGAGGTTGAGGCAGGAGAATGGCGTGAACCCGGAAGGCGGAGCTTGCAGTGAGCTGAGATCCGGCCACTGCACTCCAGCCTCGGCAACAGAGAGAGACTCCGTCTCAAAAAAAATAAAAATAAAAATAAAAGAAATGGGAAAATCATTCAAAATGTCCCTTACCGCAGAGCAGCACACATTTGTTAACCAAACGGGTCTTTTTAAAACAGTTCTCCCACCACTCACAAAAACCAACAGGATGTAGTAACTAAACTAAATGAGTCCTTCTGTATCAGTGGTTAATGACACTTGCTGGGCAACATGCATGATATTGGCAAAACGTATGGCTGATGAGGAAAATAAACTTGTACATCTCTCACAATGCATGTGGTAAAGCTATTCATTCCTCCAATGATCTGTGCTGGACTGTGTTTACTAGATATATGTGGCCATAACTCACCAAAGCAAAGCACAGATCACATTGATTTGAAACGAATGTCAGTTTTTCTGTGCAATAGAGTTTATAAAACACTGAGCTTCTTGTTTTTTTTTTTTTTTTTTTTTTTTCTTCCTACTCCATTTCCCACCTGTTTTTCATCCTTTCTCAATACAGCCCTCTTTATTCAGAAATGGCTGATTTGGTGATAAAGGACACAAAACACGAAGGTATCCAACTCACAACATGTGCAGAAATCACCCAAGAAGCCATACAGACAGCAGCTTTGTTTTAAACAAACATAAACAGAATAGCAAACATTTAATAAATTTTACATGAGTTCCAGTGACTCACAGATTAAAACATTGATGCTAATATTCATATAGTTATTTTGGTGTTGAATTGTGCCATAAACCCATCAGATTTAAAGAACTAGACTCTAAATAAATACAAAAAGAAACCATGCATAGGAGGCATTTTGTTGTTTGCTGTTTCCCTTCTCAGATAAATCACTCTAAGGTAGTCTTTCATTCTAATAAACCAAATCCAGGAGAGATCAATTCCACTTTTGCTTAAATGACTTGCTCCACACCTCTTTTTCAAATAATGCTTATTATCCAACACTTCTATTCCTCTTGCACTTTAGGATTTTCATCCATATTTTCCACGTAAATCAAGACAGTGGGTCCCCCAAATTATCAGCTTTAGAGAAGTGATATAAAGACGATCAATAGTTGTCTTGTGAACATAAACCCTTATCTGGAATGCAACATTCTTGCAGGTTTCTAGGTGAGTTTCTTTGTCAGAATGTGTGTGCTGTGATGATTGGTGATTCTCTATAATAACGCCCTACTTCGAGGCTACTCAGAAAGTAGAGTGATAGAATGAGAGAGGTTGCTGCTGTAAATCAAAGCCTACAGTGGTCTGAAAGTTGGGAAATACTCATGTAAAGAACTGAGACAGTGAAAACAGGGGCAGTAACCAACAGCAAATGAGTATCTGGGCCAAGAACCATAAATATTTCCCTATTTATTAACTCTAAGGGAAGCAAGCATGTATTATTATTTCACAATGTAAGAAAAGGGAAAAAGAATAGAAATGTAGCAATTATAACTGACTTTTCAATTCAGTAAGAGAATCAAGAAAAAATTATAAACTGAAATTGACTGATTATGATCTTGATAGGCTGTCACTCCAACTCATGACAAACTATTTGAGAAATGACTTTTGACTGTACTTTTCAGTTTGTGACTATAATAAAACCATGTAATGTCTACCAGACATAGTCTAACAAAGAGTAATAATAGCTTATATATATTATTATGTATCTGATATTGAAATATTTTAGATTTGCAATCTCACATAATCCTCAAAATAATCATGTAAGATTAGTGTCATCTTCACAAATTTGCAGATAACAAAATGAGATTTGAAGAGATCAGTAACATATCCATTTAGTGATAATAAATGAGAGAGCTGGAGTGCTAGTTCATAAAATCTGATTATAAAGATCACACTTAAGCACTATAATGCCATTTGTAAAGATAAATATTTCTAGAACAAGTACATTAAAGAATCAATAAATCAGTAAGTTATTTGGACCCATACATAACTGTACATCAATACCTTTTATTTGGGAAAATGCACAGTAATATTTGGAATTCAGTAATGCTATCCTGAATTCAGTAATTTTTACAAATAAATACGTATTTTCCCAGTCACAACTGACTATGGAAGTCCACCATTTAAAAAGCGGTAAAACAGGAGCAAGATGGCCGAATAGGAACAGCTCCAGTCTCCAACTCCCAGCGCGAGCGACACAGAAGACCGGTGATTTCTGCATTTTCAACTGAGGTACTGGGTTCATCTCACTGGGGAGTGCCGGACGATCGGTGCTGGTCAGCTGCTGCAGCCCGACCAGCGAGAGCTGAAGCAGGGCGAGGCATCCCTCACCTGGGAAGCGCAAGGGGGAAGGGAATCCCTTTTCCTAGCCAGGGGAACTGAGACACACAACACCTGGAAAATCGGGTAACTCCCACCCCAATATTGCGCTTTAAGCAAACAGGCACACCAGGAGATCATATCCCACACCTGGCCGGGAGGGTCCCACGCCCACGGAGCCTCCCTCATTGCTAGCACAGCAGTCTGTGATCTACCGGCAAGGCAGCAGCGAGGCTGGGGGAGGGGCGCCCGCCATTGCTGAGGCTTAAGTAGGTAAACAAAGCTGCTGGGAAGCTCGAACTGGGTGGAGCTCACAGCAGCTCAAGGAAACCTGCCTGTCTCTGTAGACTCCACCTCTGGGGACAGCGCACAGCTACACAACAACAACAACAAAAAAGCAGCAGAAAGCTCTGCAGACGCAAACGACTCTGTCTGACAGCTTTGAAGAGAGCAGTGGATCTCCCAACACGGAGGTTGAGATCTGAGAAGGGACAGACTGCCTGCTCAAGTGGGTCCCTGACCCCTGAGTAGCCTAACTGGGAGACATCCCCCACTAGGGGCAGTCTGACACCCCACACCTCACAGGGTGGAGTACACCCCTGAGAGGAAGCTTCCAAAGCAAGAATCAGACAGGTACACTTGCTGTTGAGAAATATTCTATCTTCTGCAGCCTCTGCTGCTGTTACCCAGGCAAACAGGGTCTGGAGTGGACCTCAAGCAATCTCCAACAGACCTACAGCTGAGGGTCCTGACTGTTAGAAGGAAAACTATCAAACAGGAAGGACACCTACACCAAAACCCCATCAGTACATCACCATCATCAAAGACCAGAGGCAGATAAAACCACAAAGATGGGGAAAAAGCAGGGCAGAAAAGCTGGAAATTCAAAAAACAAGAGCGCATCTCCCCCGGCAAAGGAGCGCAGCTCATCGCCAGCAACGGATCAAAGCTGGACGGAGAATGACTTTGACGAGATGAGAGAAGAAGGCTTCAGTCCATCAAATTTCTCAGAGCTAAAGGAGGAATTACGTACCCAGCGCAAAGAAACTAAAAATCTTGAAAAAAAAGTGGAAGAATTGACGGCTAGACTAATTAATGCAGAGAAGGTCATAAACGAAATGAAAGAGATGAAAACCATGACACGAGAAATACGTGACAAATGCACAAGCTTCAGTAACCGACTCGATCAACTGGAAGAAAGAGTATCAGCAATTGAGGATCAAATGAATGAAATGAAGCGAGAAGAGAAACCAAAAGAAAAAAGAAGAAAAAGAAATGAACAAAGCCTGCAAGAAGTATGGGATTATGTAAAAAGACCAAATCTACGTCTGATTGGGGTGCCTGAAAGTGAGGGGGAAAATGGAACCAAGTTGGAAAACACTCTTCAGGATATCAGCCAGGAGAACTTCCCCAACCTAGTAGGGCAGGCCAACATTCAAATCCAGGAAATACAGAGAACGCCACAAAGATACTCCTCGAGAAGAGCAACTCCAAGACACATAATTGCCAGATTCACCAAAGTTGAAATGAAGGAAAAAATCTTAAGGGCAGCCAGAGAGAAAGGTCGGGTTACCCACAAAGGGAAGCCCATCAGACTCACAGCAGATCTCTCGGCAGAAACTCTACAAGCCAGAAGAGAGTGGGGGCCAATATTCAACATTCTTAAAGAAAAGAATTTTAAACCCAGAATTTCATATCCAGCCAAACTAAGTTTCATAAGTGAAGGAGAAATAAAATCCTTTACAGATAAGCAAATGCTTAGAGATTTTGTCACCACTAGGCCTGCCTTACAAGAGACCCTGAAGGAAGCACTCAACATGGAAAGGAACAACCGGTACCAGCCATTGCAAAAACATGCCAAAATGTAAAGACCATCGAGGCTAGGAAGAAACTGCATCAACTAACGAGCAAAATAACCAGTTAATATCATAATGGCAGGATCAAGTTCACACATAACAATCTTAACCTTAAATGTAAATGGACTAAATGCTCCAATGAAAAGACACAGACTGGCAAACTGGATAAAGAGTCAAGACCCATCAGTCTGCTGTATTCAGGAGACCCATCTCACACGCAGAGACATACATAGGCTCAAAATAAAGGGATGGAGGAAGATTTACCAAGCAAATGGAGAACAAAAAAAAAGCGGGGGTTGCAATCCTAGTCTCTGATAAAACAGACTTTAAACCATCAAAGATCAAAAGAGACAAAGAAGGCCATTACATAATGGTAAAGGGATCAATTCAACAGGAAGAGCTAACTATCCTAAATATATATGCACCCAATACAGGAGCACCCAGATTCATAAAGCAAGTCCTTAGAGACTTACAAAGAGACTTAGACTCCCATACAATAATAATGGGAGACTTCAACACTCCACTGTCAACATTAGACAGATCAACAAGACAGAAAGTTAACAAGGATATCCAGGAATTGAACTCATCTCTGCAGCAAGCAGACCTAATAGACATCTATAGAACTCTCCACCCCAAATCAACTGAATATACATTCCTCTCAGCACCACATCGTACTTACTCCAAAATTGACCATATAATTGGAAGTAAAGCACTCCTCAGCAAATGTACAAGAACAGAAATTATAACAAACTGTCTCTCAGACCACAGTGCAATCAAACTAGAACTTAGGACTAAGAAACTCAATCAAAACCGCTCAACTACATGGAAACTGAACAATCTGCTCCTGAATGACTACTGGGTACATAACGAAATGAAGGCAGAAATAAAGATGTTCTTTGAAACCAATGAGAACAAAGATACAACATACCAGAATCTCTGGGACACATTTAAAGCAGTGTGTAGAGGGAAATTTATAGCACTAAATGGCCACAAGAGAAAGCAGGAAAGATCAAAAATTGACACTCTAACATCGCAATTAAAAGAACTAGAGAAGCAAGAGCAAACACATTCGAAAGCTAGCAGAAGGCTAGAAATAACTAAGATCAGAGCAGAACTGAAGGAGATAGAGACACAAAAAACCCTCCAAAAAATCAATGAATCCAGGAGTTGGTTTTTTGAAAAGATCAACAAAATTGACAGACCACTAGCAAGACTAATAAAGAAGAAAAGAGAGAAGAATCAAATCGACGCAATTAAAAATGAAAAAGGGGATATCACCACCGACCCCACAGAAATACAAACTACCATCAGAGAATACTATAAACACCTCTACGCAAATAAACTGGAAAATCTAGAAGAAATGGATAATTTCCTGGACACTTACACTCTTCCAAGACTAAACCAGGAAGAAGTTGAATCCCTGAATAGACCAATAGCAGGCTCTGAAATTGAGGCAACAATTAATAGCCTACCAACCAAAAAAAGTCCAGGACCAGATGGATTCACAGCTGAATTCTACCAGAGGTACAAGGAGGAGTTGGTACCATTCCTTCTGAAACTATTCCAATCAATAGAAAAAGAGGGAATCCTCCCTAACTCATTTTATGAGGCCAACATCATCCTGATACCAAAGCCTGGCAGAGATACAACAAAAAAAGAGAATTTTAGACCAATATCCCTGATGAACATCGATGCAAAAATCCTCAATAAAATACTGGCAAACCGGATTCAGCAACACATCAAAAAGCTTATCCACCATGATCAAGTGGGCTTCATCCCTGGGATGCAAGGCTGGTTCAACATTCGCAAATCAATAAACATAATCCAGCATATAAACAGAACCAAAGACAAGAACCACATGATTATCTCAATAGATGCAGAAAAGGCTTTTGACAAAATTCAACAGCCCTTCATGCTAAAAACGCTCAATAAATTCGGTATTGATGGAACGTACCTCAAAATAATAAGAGCTATTTATGACAAACCCACAGCCAATATCATACTGAATGGGCAAAAACTGGAAAAATTCCCTTTGAAAACTGGCACAAGACAGGGATGCCCTCTCTCACCACTCCTATTCAACATAGTGTTGGAAGTTCTGGCTAGGGCAATTAGGCAAGAGAAAGAAATCAGGGGTATTCAGTTAGGAAAAGAAGAAGTCAAATTGTCCCTGTTTGCAGATGACATGATTGTATATTTAGAAAACCCCATTGTCTCAGCCCAAAATCTCCTTAAGCTGATAAGCAACTTCAGCAAAGTCTCAGGGTACAAAATTAATGTGCAAAAATCACAAGCATTCTTATACACCAATAACAGACAAACAGAGAGCCAAATCATGAATGAACTTCCATTCACAATTGCTTCAAAGAGAATAAAATACCTAGGAATCCAACTGACAAGGGATGTAAAGGACCTCTTCAAGGAGAACTACAAACCACTGCTCAGTGAAATCAAAGAGGACACAAACAAATGGAAGAACATACCATGCTCATGGATAGGAAGAATCAATATCGTGAAAATGGCCATACTGCCCAAGGTAATTTATAGATTCAATGCCATCCCCATCAAGCTACCAATGAGTTTCTTCACAGAATTGGAAAAAACTGCTTTAAAGTTCATATGGAACCAAAAAAGAGCCCGCATCTCCAAGACAATCCTAAGTCAAAAGAACAAAGCTGGAGGCATCACGCTACCTGACTTCAAACTATACTACAAGGCTACAGTAACCAAAACAGCATGGTACTGGTACCAAAACAGAGATATAGACCAATGGAACAGAACAGAGTCCTCAGAAATAATACCACACATCTACAGCCATCTGATCTTTGACAAACCTGAGAAAAACAAGAAATGGGGAAAGGATTCCCTATTTAATAAATGGTGCTGGGAAAATTGGCTAGCCATAAGTAGAAAGCTGAAACTGGATCCTTTCCTTACTCCTTATACGAAAATTAATTCAAGATGGATTAGAGACTTAAATGTTAGACCTAATACCATAAAAATCCTAGAGGAAAACCTAGGTAGTACCATTCAGGACATAGGCATGGGCAAAGACTTCATGTCTAAAACACCAAAAGCAACGGCAGCAAAAGCTAAAATTGACAAATGGGATCTAATTAAACTAAAGAGCTTCTGCACAGCAAAAGAAACTACCATCAGAGTGAACAGGCAACCTACAGAATGGGAGAAAATTTTTGCAATCTACTCATCTGACAAAGGGCTAATATCCAGAACCTACAAAGAACTCCAACAAATTTACAAGAAAAAAACAAACAACCCCATCAAAAAGTGGGCAAAGGATATGAATAGACATTTCTCAAAAGAAGACATTCATACAGCCAACAAACACATGAAAAAATGCTCATCATCACTGGCCATCAGAGAAATGCAAATCAAAACCACAATGAGATACCATCTCACACCAGTTAGAATGGCGATCATTAAAAAGTCAGGAAACAACAGGTGCTGGAGAGGATGTGGAGAAATAGGAACACTTTTACACTGTTGGTGGGATTGTAAACTAGTTCAACCATTATGGAAAACAGTATGGCGATTCCTCAAGGATCTAGAACTAGATGTACCATATGACCCAGCCATCCCATTACTGGGTATATACCCAAAGGATTATAAATTATGCTGCTATAAAGACACATGCACACGTATGTTTATTGCAGCACTATTCACAATAGCAAAGACTTGGAATCAACCCAAATGTCCATCAGTGACAGATTGGATTAAGAAAATGTGGCACATATACACCATGGAATACTATGCAGCCATAAAAAAGGATGAGTTTGCGTCCTTTGTAGGGACATGGTTGCAGCTGGAAACCATCATTCTTAGCAAACTATCACAGGAACAGAAAACCAAACACCGCATGTTCTCACTCATAGGTGGGAACTGAACAATGAGATCACTTGGACTCAGGAAGGGGAACATCACACACCGGGGCCTATCATGGGGAGGGGGGAGGGGGGAGGGATTGCATTGGGAGTTATACCTGATGTAAATGACGAGTTGATGGGTGCAGTAGACCAACATGGCACAAGTATACATATGTAACAAACCTGCACGTTATGCACATGTACCCTACAACTTAAAGTATAATAATAATAAATAAATTAAAAAAAAAAAAGCGGTAAAACAAATTTGAGTGAGACATATTTTTATGTTCATAAAGTAATGCACATAAGAATGTGTGGTTCCTCTGAAATGACTCATCGATGCTCAAGGCATATACAAGTCCCTGTTTGAGAACTGCTGACTTAATGAATGTAATATAATTATCCCATTTCCATCCACCTTATATTCTATTACCATTACATTTCTAAAGCATGATGTTACTTACGTTACTTTTTTATCCAAAGTTCTTTAACATCCCTATGCTAGCTAAAGAATCAAACACAAATGTGTGAGTCTAGAAAAAATAATTATCTATATCCATGCTTCTGTTTCCCCAGCCAGCACAATCTACTTCTGAGAAAGAATCTTGTATTTCATGCTGCTCTGATTACCATTTCCTTACATTTGCCTCAGGTGCTTCAACCTTCACATCACCATTCCATCCCTAACTCTGTTCCATCCAATCCCTTTCATATGCATCCAGTTTTAGACACTGTCAGTCATTCAACATCCTGCTCAAATGTCTCTTCTCTTGGGAGTTTCTCCTAATTATGCAAGCCACATATGACTTTCCTTTCTCTGGGAAAAAAAAAATGCCTAAAATACACTGTACCAGTAAGTTTGAATCCAACTCTGCTACTTGAGAGCTAGTAAACTGCAAACACACTTCTAAATTATCCTGAGCCTCAATATTTTTACCAGAACAACTGGAATAACAATGATAATTATTTTTAAGTGTTGGAAGGATTAAAATAATTCATAAAAAACTCTTACCTAAGTATACAATAAGAAAGTTTACACTAAGTGAACTGTTTGGAATGTTCTCCCTCAATACACTTGTACTCTTTCTCATCATTCATAATATTATGAATGAATGACATCATCACCATCATAATGATGATGGTGAATGGTAGTGATGGTGTTGCTTAAAACCATGTGTAAAGATCCATCATAATCCTGTTAGGTTTAAAATTATTAACTCCTTAATGTAAGAATCACATCTTAGAAATTTTTATTTCTTTTTTTAATTAAAAAAAAAATGTTTTTAGAGAGAAGGTCTTGCTCTGTCACCCAGGCTGGAGTCCTGTGGTACAATCATAGGTCACTGAAACCTCAAACTCCTGGGCTCAAGTGATCTTCCTTCCTATGCCTTCTGAGTAGCTAGGACTACAGGCATAGTGCCATTACCACTCAGTTTTGTTTTGTTTTTATTATTATTTTTTGTAAAGACAAGGTCTTCTATGTTGCCAAGGCTGGTCTCACACTCCTGGCCTCAAGCAATCCTCCCGTGTCAGCCTCCCAAAGTTCTGGGATTAAAATCATAAACCACTACACCCAGTCTTAGACAATTTTAGATTCCTTACATCAGTTAACAATCTCCCGTTCTCTTAATAGGTGCTTGGAAAGTAATTGACCAGTTAATTAAGTGGTGGTGAAAGTGATCCCAATTGACTTTGTCTTTGATGACTTTCTACCATCCCACATCGGAAAGTAATCAATTCCACATGCCAGACCAACAGAACAGGTATGATCCTGGGCAGCAGCTTTAGACAAGGAACATGTTAGGAACTTGCAACGTGGTCATCTGATGCTTTGGCCACACAACAAAGTGCATGTTAGATTATGACATCACAAGGAGAGGGTCTAGAAACTTAGGGACAAACATTAAATGATCCATATATGGTGCTACTTTTGTAAATGAGCCCTCCAGTGGATGGATGCATCAGTTGAAATGCTTGTGTTCAATGTCAGATCATATTAAATATTGTGATTGCCTGGAGACACATTAGTGCTATAGTCAAAACTAAACTGCGTCTGTAACCTAACTATTTACATTATATCTACCACCAACAAATTACTCATCACCCTTCAGAGAACAGTTTAGTTTACAAGACAAGGCTTACCATTATAAAGATAGTTTATCTAAGTTCAGATTCATTTTTATTTGTTTAGGTGAAAGGAGAAAAATGCTGGGCATAATAAGTAGGAAAAATGCAAGGGTTATACACCATTTTATTTGGCAAAGTAAAGAAAAAGTCTTAACTATCTGATTTGCTTTTCTTCATAGGGAAGGAAAGGATACCAAAATATGTTTTTTTAAAAAATGGTATTCCACTTGCACTTTCCTTTGGAAAATATCAATGTATTTATCTGCCATATGTACTCTGAAGAGAAATATAATCCATTTATATTGAAATAGTCTAAAAAACATGATATTTAGAGAAAATATAAGGAAAAATCATTGCAATATTGAAATTATGTATCTAGATTCAATGTGGGTATGTTTTAACAAAAATAGATTTTCTCCAACCACCTGTCTACTTTCTAAGAAGCACAAGGAAGGTACTTCAAAATATCTGTATTTCTACTTGAAAAGATGTACTTAGGTTTTTTAACCCTAGAGTATTAACATTTTTTACATTGATGCTTAGTGTCTTTCTTAACACAATCATACCAATCACTCAAAAACTTATTCACTTTTCTTTTACCCTTCCCTATATTTACTAGTTTCAATATGTCTTCACATAGAATCTTAATGTTTTATCAAAGAAGTTCAATAAAGTGCCTCAAAATTTAAAAAAATTGGGGTGTCCTCTTCCATCAGTTCACATTCTGTTAAATAGCTCAAAAGTTTGAATGGTTTTTTTACTTATTTTATTTTACTGATGGTGTTTATATTTTCAACTGTAAATAATGTCAAATATGTAAAGGTTTGAAATAGTCCAAAGACATTTATACTGAATAATCTGAAAATATCCGAAAGAAAGTTAAAATACTTTAAAAGTTTCTATATTGTCTCATGATATTAGAGAAACAGAATTTAAGAGTTAAAACTTTAAAAGATACCCGGAATAAACTCCATCTTAAAGAAACGTGCTCTTGCAACACACCTAACAAACGTTAAGCAAGCTCTGGCTTGAAAAGCATTGAGATACAGAAATTCAATTTAAATTTCCTTTAAACAATACCATTTATCATTTAACAAAATGTACTGGAGTGTGTTAAGGCTTGGAATACCACACAAGATGAAGCTTGGAATACAAATTAAAATAAGACCTGTTCCCAGTGAGCATAAAGTCTGAGGAAGAATTTTCTAGGCAACAACATAATACAAGGTTAAACAAATAAAAGTAAAAGAATAAGTCATAAAATTTTGCTATGGGAAATAAATAAGAAAAATACTAATTTTCTTATACTGATGTAAAACATTCACTTTGCACATTCAATCAACATCCTATAAAAAAAGGTGCTGGATATGCTGGGATTACATAACTATAAAAAATCTGGAGTGGAAAAGGAATCAGAGGAGTTTTTTAAAAAGTAAGTAGGAAATGTGTATAAAAATACACATGTAGGTATTTGGAAATTTCCACAAAGTGTTCATTTATTTTTTCCTTCTGGAAAAAATAATTGACAACATTTATAAACTATAATAGATTAATAAGCATAAAAGGAACTGAGATAATTTTCAAGGCGTTTCCAAAAGAAGCAGGCAAAATCTGATTTTGCCTCCAAGAAACAAATAACTTTTGCACTCTTTAAAATATTTTATAACATATTGAAGGCAGAAAAAAATTCTAAATTTTTATTAAGATCATATTTTCTGAATAGTATGTCTGAAAAAATATCACAAAAAGAAAATTTAAATTCAATTTAAAGAAATAAATGCAATTATACTAAATAAAACTTTAGTCAATTGAATGTAAGAGTTTAGTATAAATAACAAATATTATGGACTACCATCTAGTATTAGGAGAAACAGTCATGGTTTCCTACAAGACATTAGTTAAGAATACCAATAAAGAAAACATAATCATGGAGATCATTTCTCATATTTAATTTGCACTTAATACTTATTCTGCCTATTGCTTCTTAAAATTGCTCATTGTTCTCACACCATTCTGTTTCCCCATTTATCCTTCTTCTATGATTACAGAACTCTATGCTAAATAAAGTAATTTTTTATAACTTATTACAAGTTACACATTTTTCAAAATTATGCTCTTTATAGGTTTATGCTGTTGACCTACATAAGGCTAAATATGCCAATTCATATTGAAATCTGAGCTATGGACCAAACGCATCAACATCAGCTGGAAGCTTGTTAGAAATGCCAAGCAAGTGTCTTTTGTTGCCCTTTTTGTTTGTTTGTTTGTTTTATTTTAATTTGGGATTTTTTTTTTCTTGTTTTTGTTTTTGAGACAGGTTCATGCTCTGGCACTCAGGCTGGACGGCAGTGGCACAATCATCGCTCACTGTAGTCTCAACCTCCTGGGCTCATGCAATCTTCCCACTTCAGCCTCCCAAGTAGCTGGGACCACAGAAATGTATCACTGTACCTGCCTACTTTTTTTCTATATATTTTGTGTAGAGATGGGAGCTTGCATTGTTGCCTAAGCTTGGGTTTGTTTGTTTATAATTAATTTGTTTATAAAAGAACTGGCAATTATATGAGTTGCAATTTGCATTTATCACTCCCTAATAATTACGATTATTGGTGACATACTTGGATATGGTTTGGATTTGTGGCCCTATCCAAATAACATGTTGGAGAAGGGGCCTAGTGGGATCAATTGGAGAAGGAGTCTAGTGGATGATAAGGGCAGATTTTCCTCTTGCTCTTCTCATGATAGTGAGTGAGTTCTCACAAGATTTGATGGTTTAAAAGTGTGTGGCACTTCCCCCTTCGCTCACTGTCTCTCTTGCTCTGCCATGGTAACATGTATTTGCTTCTCCTTTGCCTTCCACCGTGATGGTAAGTTTCCTGAGGCCGTCATGCTTCCTGTTAAGCCTGTGGAACTGTGAGTCAATTAAACTCTTTTCTTCATAAATTACCTAGTGTCAGATAGTTATTTACAGTAATGTGAAAACGAAATAATACACACTCCTAGATGAATTAACAGTAAACTAGAAACAAAATAAGTGTGACAGTTATCCTTAATACATTGTGTGTTGTTAGTTTTAGACTTTTAGCATCATGATTTAGAGGTCTAAGATAGGACTAATCAACTGTGATTCTGGACACATTTAGGGTTAAAAACTACAACTAAAGCTATTAAAAAAAGACAAAATACAAACAAACAGATTTGATGTCAGAAAGATGGCAAATTTGAAAGCTCCAGGTCCTCATTCCCCCACAGGATCATCAAGTAAACTACTAGCGACTCACTAAAACAGTTTTTCGGGAGCTCTGGTAACCAGTCAAATTCACTCCTTTCCAACCACGTGACTGCCCCAGCAAGAAAAAGCCACAGTACAAAAGGTAGGACATTTCAGAGCATTATTTCTTGTGCTTCCCCACCTTGGAACAGTGAGTGCAGTAAAACAGAAGTAGCCCACTTTCCAGTATTTTTCTCTCAGGAAGGAAGGAGGGCAGTGGAACTTATTTTGCAAAGTTCTGACCTGTCTGTGGGCTGCCTGTGGGCTGCCGGTGGGACTGGTTTCTGTCTTGCCTCAATTGGAGCTTTCAGATGAAACCGAATATATAGTTTGAATTTCAGTTTGGAAGCCATGGAAAACTGTGATGGGTAACATAGTTCGTGAAAACTGCAAGAGTATGCTGACATGCAGAAACTGTGGGCAATACGTTATGGAAAGAGTAGTACGGAGGAACAGCCAAAATTGCAGGAAGAAGCAGGGGTGAAACTCTTAGGGATGGATGATAAAACATAGCAAAGCAGCCTTCACAATAAATAAATAAATAAATAAATGAATAAATAAAAGCATCCCTGTTTATGGGGCAATCAAGAGAGAATATCACACACACAGGCCCTGGGAAGACATGCCTAGAAAATGCCTGAGAAAAGCTTAAACTTTCATGCTGGGCTATTTAGAGAACGTCTCACTCCACACAGTCTACAATGACTGGAAGAAGTGTCTGATTTTTCAAACACCCAATTTTCAACGAAAGATCACAAGGCATATCAAGAAATAGGGAAATCTAGTCCTTTCAAAAGATCAAAATAAATCTCCGGAAACCAACCTTAAAGAATCAAGGCTTCAGATTTACTAGAGAAAGATTTTTAAGCAACTGCCTTAAACACACTCTGAAAGCTAAAGAAAAGTAATGACAAACTAAAGAAAATCAGGAAAACGGTACATAAGAAAACTGAGAGTATTTAAAATGACATCGAAATTGTAGCTGGAAATTCATATTGTGATATATCTAACAGAACAGTAAAACAGGATTATCATTAATAATCCATAGTAATTCCACTTCTGGTTATATACCCAAAACAATTGAAAGCAGTGATACAAACAGATATTTGTACACCTCTGTTCAAAGACACATTATTCACAATAGGAAAATGTGGAAACAAACCAGATGACCATTGATAAATGAACAGAATAACAAAATGTGGTGTGTGTGCCTGTGTGTGTGTGTGTATGAGTATTATTCAGCTTTGAAAATGAAGGAAATTCTGACAGTTGCTACAACAGAGATGAACTTTAAAAACACTGTGTTAAGGGGAATAAAGTCAGTCACAAACAGACAAATACTGTATCATTCCACTTAAACGAAGTCCCTTAAGTAGTCAAATACTTAGAGACAGAAGGCAAAATGGTAGCTGTTAGGGGCTGAAGAGAGGAAAAAAATGGGAAGTTACCTTTTTAATGGTTATGCAGTTTCAGTTTGATAAGATGAAAAAAGTTCTAGAGATGGCTGGTGGTGATGGTTGCACAACAATGTGAATGTACTTAATGTCAATGAACTGTACAGTTAAAAATAATACAGTTAAAAACTGTACAGTTGAAAATAACAAAAATTTACAATAAAATATATAAAATAATAACATTTATAATAGCAAAACAATATATTAAATGTGTTTAGAAAGTATTATTGTTCAAAGAGAGAAAACCACAAAATGTTATTACAGAATTTATAGGACCACTTGAAGGATGTAGAGAATCTTCAAATTCCTTTTAAGGAAAATTCAATGTGGTAAAGGTGTCCATTCTTCCTAGATTAATCTACAAATTTAAAGTAATTCCAGTGAAAATCCAAATAAAATCCTTTTTTTTCTTAACTGATAAAGTGATTTTAAAATTTAGATGGAAAAATAATCATATAAAATAATAATTTTGAGATAATATCTGATGGACATCAGTTATCAAAATGTAATATAAATCTGTGCTAATGAATAATGTGTGGTATGAATAAGAACAGAAAAATATAGAAGCAAAACTATATTTCAGGGAAAAATGTTGCATGCACACAAACACATTAGTTATATTTTATAGATGGAATTTATATATGTCTTATATATGTCTATATAATTTATAGACAGAATTAATTATATTTTAATCTCTATTTTCCCACAAGACTTTCATTCTGCAAAGAAGGACAATTAGGGTTGTGCAAAACATTCCAATGAGAAATACTGTGATCTCCATGGAGCCCAGTCAGACAGTCAATTTTTCTATCATCTTACAATATTTCTTATCAGCATTCCAATCCTTTCATTGCTGAAGCCTCCCAGGAGAACCTTTTCTTGGCTCCTGTGACACCATACTTTCCTGTTTGTTGTTTGCTAGGAACTTTTCCAATTTCTCAAAATTGCGCATTTGCCCAGACCTTGGTGCTGGCCCACATCTTTTCTTTACATGAACATTATTTCTAATGATATCATTCAATAGCACTTTTTATATTACCCATATTTTCTATCAACCTTATATGTTAATGTTAGGAACAGAATACAAGGACAAGATATTTTTAGAAAGAGGGATAGAAATTGAAATTGACCTCTAAATAGATAGAAAGCAGTCTACTTAGAGGTACTACAGTTACATTATTCAGACAGACAATCTTCTCCCAATATATGTAACACATCCCTCATACATATCCAAGTCAGTTGCTATTTAGAGTGCCACTGCTTCTTAAAGTTGCCCATGAGATTCATGCCATTTAGTTTCCTACTTTTACTTTTTCCCATTTCTCTGATGAAAGGACTCTGTGCTAAGGAGAGTACATATTTTGATCAAGCCTTCATATTTTTAAAAATTTGGTTTCTTAGTAGGTTGCTTCTGTCTACCTATTTAGACAATGCCTTAGCTCAGTGCAATGCATGGACCAGTAGGGTCAGCATCATCTGAAAGCTTGTTGAAAATAAAAATTATTCAGCCCCATCACAGACCTTCTGAATCTCCACGGCCATGGAAGTCCTAACAGCCACTTTTAACAGGCTCTCCAGATGACTCTACTGTGTGCTGAAGTCTGGGAAACATTCCCCAAGGTCAGTGCTACTCAAAATATGGTCAGCTTCACCCCTGAGCTTATATAAATGCAAATCATTCATCCCCAACTCAGACCTAGTGAGTTCCCAGGGAGGGAAGGACTGAGCAATCTTTGTTGTAACAAGCTCTCCAGATGATTCCTGTGCACACTCAAATCGGGGAACCCCTACCATGGAGATTAAGTCCTGGAGTGATACAGTTCTGAAACTGCTAAAATGAACAATCTTACACTCAGAGGAATTTGGTAAACGCATTATGAGTTAGTGGTTTCAGAACCAGTACACCTGCATTTTAATATCTAATTATCTATTTACTAGCTCTGTTACATACACGATGGACCTAATCTATTTAAGCATAATTAGAAGCCTAACTAGTTTTGCCTAACACACATGATCAGGCTTATGAATCTTCCTCCATACATGTTATTTTCCAAATTATGTTCAAGTCTAAACTGAGTTCCACCTGGTCAGAGACTATTTCACACTCATTTTTGTATCCATAACACCTGGTAAAGCACATACTAAGTACTGACAACAGATTTGGATTGAAGCACTAAGCTCACCTTTATTCCTTAAAGTTAGGAATAGGGTCTTTAATCTTGAGGGATGCATTTCAGCATTGTGAGGACTGGGGGATAACTAGCTATCTGCATCTCAAACAGAGAGAGAAAAGACATCCCAGCAGTACAGTTGTTGACCCATCCTGGGAACTATAAATTATGGTTGAAAGAGCACTAAAAGAATGTCAGTGATCTACAAACTGGAACAATAGCCCCATATTTCTGGGATTGATAAGCCTCTACGGATGAATAGGAAGCCAGACAATCATTTTTAAGCTTGATTTCAGGAGATGAGCAGGCTGCATATATAATCTTCTGCTACATTCTGCCTAAAATTCTAGGCAAAACATAGCAGAAAGATCATATTTGCAGCCCAATCATCTAGAAGTAGTTTCTAGTTAACAGACTAGACTCTTGTCCACAAGGAGAGTAGAGAATATAGTTACTTCTCATCGCATTTGCAATGCCAAGCAAAGTTCTTGGTGCACCACGCATCCACTTATATTTATGAAACAGATGAATGTAACAAACCCAGAAACTATTTTTTGGCTTAGTATAGTATTTTTTCTTTATCATCTTGATGTTACTTTTAGAATGTCAAATATTGATTCTCAATAGCCTTTTACACTTAATTTTATATCAAAGTGTGATATAAAACTCTCTTGACAACAGATAATCCATATCTAATGTGGAATATTCAGTGTAGAGCGATAGAAAATAGTAAACTTGGCAGCCTGGTCTGCCCACCTGGGCTGCCCATTAATAATTACTTGTATGATTTAAGATAAGGCTTTCATCTTCCTAGGCATAAAACGGGAACAGCAGTGTGTGTCCAGCTTATGCCATGCGGCATTATCTGATGCAGCCAGCATGTCACAAAACCCAGCCCCACTCATCTACTTCCTAGATATAACACAGGCACACGCTGCTCACATAGAAAATAGAAGTGATACTTGCATACAGTTTTTATGAGCTTTCCGAGAAATAATAAATAATACAAGTGAAAACTATTTATAAACTGTTTCATCTATATTAAGTCTTATAACCACATCTCACAAATTTGAAGAATTAATAAAACTATACATAATCGTTCTTGAAGATGAACTGTTATTGAGTCAAAGAAAGTAGTTCCTCTGAAAGAGTTAGTTTTAGAACATCTGTAAACTCTTAAAGAACATGCCCCATGCACATTTTTGAAGTCTAAGTATGGTGTCAGCCTATTGCTAATGGAAGGAAGAAGGAATGCATGAAAGAAGAAAGGAAGAAAAGCAGGAAAGGAAGGAAGGACTCTAGATGAACTTCCTGTCCCCAAAATCAATGACAATCTATTTGGGAAGGCAAATAATTTATTAAACATTAGAAGAACAAAAGAGAAAACTATATTTAAAAAATACTCAGCACTGTGGTGCAAGATGCTAAATGTAATAGGCTTCAGGGAAGAGAAATCCCTGATGATGTATGTTACAAATGCTAACAATCAAATCTATCCTGGCCGTTTCCCAGTTAAATAAGATCCGGGTCAAAAAGAGCTTAGATCTGAAAGGCAGAAGAAAGTTATCCCAGGCTGAGGAAACCCCCATTCGCCTGCTCTCTCTTCAAGATGAACAAGGTGTGTTTAATATGCTTCCTTTTCTAGTGGTTAGTTAAAGGTTGTAATTGCCTAGGAGTCAGGTAAGATGCCAAACATAAGTTAAGAAAATAGTAAAGCCATTGGCAAAATACGACTGCATGAAAAGGACAAGTGGCACTGTAGCTTCAAGCTAAGTTCAAAGCCAGCATTACTAATTTGCTCTTCATAACACCACTGACCTTTAGATGCCGCTGAGCGTCTAGGGGAAAATTTGGCAATTCACCTCATCTCCTTATCTTAACTAACTGCACTTCCTTCACCACCACCACTACCTCCCAAGCCGGAAACTTGGGTCTGATCTGGAGTTTCCTCCCTGCCTCCAGAGCAAGTGCCATTTTTCCTAAGGTTCGCCAGGGGAAAAGATAGGGGCTACAAAGATGTATGCTCGTTCAGTAGATAAATATTTCACTTTCTTAGGCATCAAAACCCATACTGAAGTAGAAACAAACACATTTGATTTAGCTCAAAATTTTATTTTTCCACATATTTATTGATTATCACTTATTAACTCTGATAAAAATCAAATGTAATAAACTTTTTTGAAAAACAATTCTGTTCATTGCAAAAAAAGTTTTATTCTGCTTGAAAATAGAAGGTATAGTCACTTTTTATTTTAAGTTTAAAGATTCCATGTGTGTAGGAGAAAATTTTTCTAATACCTTCTTTACATACAGAAATCTAATATCATAAAGAGGCAGCTACAGCTAAGACATCAATTTTACAACTCTTTCTCCAAAAGAAAAAAAGCAGAAATTAATGAAATGAGGCAGAACAGGAACTAAATGTGCTTTTAATTATTTTTATTGCTTTTGCCATTAAAAATGTTAATAAGTACCATATAGGCATTTAAAAAGGAAAGAAATAACACATTACATTTCCACTGTAGCAATCAATATTCCTATGCTGCTTTTAATCAGAAATGTTAAGAATATGTGTGTGTTTTAACTTCTCTACTACTCTGTGATGGTTATTAGCCATTTCTAACACATATATACTATATATAGCCACTATGCAATTAAGGAAAAAAGAAATTAAGCAACATTTGGATCTTTTATCTCTATCTGCAGAAAAGTAGTATTCTGGCAATTTTTCAGAAATCCCATGGACCAAGAATAATTAAATAAACTCAAAGTAAGTTACACTTTATCTGTGCAAGTATGCATTGCACTTCATTTGTGCTCTGCTTAAAGGAGGACTTTTCTGGCTGAAATTTTTGTATGGGTGAGGAAGGCAATTACTCGCCTCAAAGCCAGTCAGTGTTTCCATTCATCTACTGAAGAGAGCCTTTTTCCCCCCCTAGTCTTTGTGAATAGAGTAGCCAGTATCTGCAGCAGACCCCAGAATGCCCTGTCAGTACCGTTAGTTAAAAATAAGCCATCCCTCATACATTTTCAAAAGACATTTGCTCTAAAAGTTCATTTTGCGTGACTCATTCAATTACGGGTAATTTAAATATAAATTAAGAGTTTTCTTTTGTTTTGCTTTTTAAAAATATTTTCATTCTCCAAGAGAAGTGGAAAAAATCCTTCCAACCTGTGTCTGTGTTGGGAGGAGGGGTTGGGGAGGGACAGCCCATCTGCCAGGAACAGATAACCAACCTCATGCCTCTCCCTCCTGTAAAATCATTGCCACTTTGGCTGCATGAGAAACTTTGATTCATTTTGTGGTGATACTTATTAGCATCACAAAAGCATTCTGATCATTTGGTCAGGTTTAATAGTTGTCTCAAACTAACTGTAGGCTTCGCTTTCATAAACTACCTAGGTGTAAGGATTCCATATTGATAGTCACAATTGATAAGGTTAACGATGCAGTCCTAGTCATTTTTCATTTTGTTCTAGTTTTCAGAAGAGATTTTTGAAGATAAATTTAAGAACTGTTTTTCAAAGAAGGAAAGTCATAAATACCATTTTGGAAGTCCCCTTCCCCCCAAAAAGCAAAAAGCAAACAGAAAGAGAGAGTACAAAACCGCAACAGTCCTTCTAGATGTAAATTTACAAAAGCTAATCCAAAAAAGAAAAAAACCTAAAATTTACCTACTTGTGTATGTGAGCTGAATGTCATTCCTTTTGTTCAATGTATACATACTGTTAATGAAGCCTGATGTGTATTAGAATTTCAATACACATTTGATAAATACATTCATTAATCTCTAAAAGCAGAAGCATATTCCCTCCTAAGTCAACCTACTAGTCAAACACATGCCCACCCACCCATGACTGCCTTTTGAACTTCTTCAGAATGATTCAATGAGGCTCCCAAGGTGTTGCAGGAAGTCAGGGACCCCGAACGGAAGGACCGGCTGAAGCCATGGCAGAAGAACATAAATTGTGAAGATTTCATGGATAGTTATTAGTTCCCCAAATTAATACTTTAATAATTTCTTATGCCTGTATTTACTGCAATCTCTGAACATAAATTGTGAAGATTTCATGGACACTTATCACTTCCCCAATCAATACCCTTGTGATTTCCTATGTCTGTCTTTACTTTAATCTCTTAATCCCATCATCTTCGTAAACTGAGGAGGATGTATGTTGCCTCAGGACCCTGTAATGATTGTGTTAACTGCAAAAATTGTTTGTAGAGCATGTGTGTTTGAACAATATGAAATCTGGGCACTTTGAAAACAGAACAGGATAACAGTAATGTTCAGGGAACAAGGGAGATAACGTTAAACTCTGACTGCCACTGAGCCGGATGGAACAGAGCCATATTTTTCTTCTTTCAAAAGCAAACAGGAGAAATGTTGCTGAATTCTTTTTCTCAGCAAGGAACATCCCTGAGAAAGAGAATGCGCCCCTGAGGGTAGGCCTCTAAAATGGCCGCTTTAGGGGCAGCTGTCTTTTATGGTTGAAGACAAAGGGATAAAATAAGCCCCGGTCTCCTGAAGCACTCCCAGGCTTATTAGGAAGAGGAAATTCCTGCCTAATAAACTTTGGTCAGACCGATCCTCTGCTCCCAAACCCTGTCTCCCCATAAGATGTTACCAAAGACAATGCATGCCCGAAACTTCATTAGCAATTTTAATTTCGCCCCATCCTGTGGTCCTGTGATCTTGCCCTGTCTCCATTTACTTTGTGATATTTTATTACCTTGTGAAGCATGTGATCTCTGAGACCCACACCCTATTCGCACACTCCCTCCCCTTTTGAAAATCACTAATAAAAACTTGCTGGTTTTACGGCTCAGGGAGCATCACGGAACCTGCCAACATGTGATATCTCCCTCAGACACCCAGCTTTAAAATTTCTCTCTTTTGTATTCTTTCCCTTTATTTCTCAGACTAGTTGACGCTTAGGGAAATAGAAAAGAATCCATGTTGAATATCGGGGGTGGGATTTCCCTCCATACCAAGGCATCCCTCCCTAGTCTGCTCATGACATTTGGCTTATCCCTAATGGTAGCACTTATCAAATTAAATCTGTTTGTCCAGTTTCAAGTGTCTTTCACAAGACTAGATCTTCAATCAATAAATATCCATTGAATTGGGTAGGAATGACTGGCAAAGTATATACCACTAACAGACTGAGTGGGTTCCTTTCTAAGAAAGATATTTCTTGTGTTGTTTTTCATGTTAGAAAATCGCTCACTGTGTATCTCTTTCTTTTGACTTGGCTGTCAGGGAAGACAATGAGTATGAAAAACAAAGTGCTTCTTTATAGTCTTAGTTTGTTCCTTCAGCAAGACCAGAGATTTACTGACATCCATGTTGATTCAGGTTGCAGTGATCAAGTATGAACTTTTACAGGATCACCCAGGGTTTATGACTCGAACGTAACTTTCCTTTGCCTCTTTCTCCATCATTCTCTCCCATTTAAAAAAAATCATTTTGTAATACCCATGCTGCCTGTCCTTCCACTTACAGGATACATTACTGTAATGAAGCTCTATGTTACTAAATCACACAGTTTCTGAACAACTAAACGTAATTTCTTTTCTTTATTCTTTCCTTACCAGAAGCTCACCTACACCACATGATGGTGTAATAGTGAATAAAAGAAAGCACTGCCTTCTCAGAGTTGAATCACAGAAAAAGAACTGTTCCCAGACAACAGAGAAAGGCACTGCCTATGTCACGATTAATTAAATACACCTGTAGAAGCTGTGCAACGACTGGGAGAAGGTGTAAACACCACCATTGCCCTCCCAACTCTTGCCCCCTCTGATTCCCATGACATGTGAGTCTCTATGAAGAAATGAATGGATAAGGAAACATTAGGTTAATACTACTAAATACCTTAATCATAAAACAGATTTTTTTTCTTTCCTGATTTCACGTTCACTCAGCAACTTCTGGATGTTCATTTAGCTTTTCTGAAATACCTGCCAACAGGGACGAAAGGGCCTGACCACACTGACCCACATCCTGCCAGCTGCAAGGCCATTTGTCTTTACTTTATCAATTTATCCTTTGGCACTGTGGCTTACTTGCTAGTCTTTGTGCCCTTGGTTAATGTGAATCTGTACCCTAGAGATGGAACCATTTAATGTGCTTATAAACATCAAAGTTTCTGTGCCCCAAACCTGAGTGCCAGGGCTCGTACCTTGGTGAATCCATCAAAATAAATGAAATGTTATGAGAAATGTGGGCAGCCAGCCAGTTGGCTTCACTGAGTGATAGCCTGACCTTGGCTTTCACCTGTCTTTCGAATTGCCACAATAGACACATTTGAAGGATTCAGTCACCATCTTCAGTAGGGTCTTTAGCAATAACACATCCTAATACACCACAGGACAATGCTCAGATCCTCAGTAAAAGTTAAGTGTTTCAATTGGATAGCCATGTGCTAAGAATTACAGGAAATTATTTTTGGTAAACCAATAGCATCATCAATAACAACAACAATAATAATAGGCTATATTTGTGATGTACTGAGAGTATGCTCCCAGATTTAAACACATACCACGTTGGAGGAAACAGCAGCATGGCAAGGATTTCATAAGCAGCAGAATAAATTCCAAGTCTGTTCACAGATAATCTATTTTACCTGAACATTTGATGTGTGGAAGTGTTCTATCTAATGCATAAGTTAAAATATGGTGTTTTAAGGTAAGCATTGATTCAGTATGGAGAACTGAGAAAAGGGTATGTGGCATGTTTTAAAGACAAAAATTTAGATCCCAAGAATATTTCAAAAGCAGTTTTTCTTGAGTTTCTAGGCTTCTCTGGTACTATTCAGCAGGGAAGTTTAAACAATGCTGTTCTAAAATAAAATCAGAAGAGTTTAGACAATGCATTATAAATAAAAATGACAAGGAGAAAACATAATTGGTTTTATATGTAGTTATGTAGCTTTATAAATATATGAAGTCTACTATAAGGATGTTACTGAAGGGATTCATTCCTATAGAGATGAAGTTTAGCTGGATATAGGCTTAAATAACACTAATGAAAATTAGACTAGTCACCACTGCACATAATGAAGGACTGGATACATATATGGCATTATCTAAATGGAATAATTTTTTATCAGAAATATTTTAGAACAAGACCTGCTATTACCTGTATTGGATATTTTAAGAAAGTTATATTAGAACACAAATGTTTGGCCTGAATGACTGCTTAAAATACTTTCCATTTCTGAGTCTCTCTGATTATGTAAACTTATAGGAAAGGCAATCAATTTTCCTAGATTTAAGCTTGGGAGAACATAGTCTAAACTATGTAATAGATTTTTAGGGAGCACATGGTAGCACAGTGCTATAGATCTGTGACATCCAGTAGCCACCCGAGCCTTGGTATTGATGAATGTGTTGAAAAGTAATGAGTCTACAACGAGGATCTGGTCAGTGACCACTCCATGTCATAAAAGACCAGTTCTGAAATGCTCATGGATATATAATTCCCAAAAGTTTCCCAGTGGCAGTTATTTCATTCTTAGTGATAAACGGGCTTAGGCATCAAGACATCCATCATTCAAATAAAGGTAGTGGTGAAAAAACTGTGTGAATAATTTAAATGTTGATACACTGGGCATATAAATTGTTTTTGAAGACAAGTAACGTGATATCAGTATCTAGCAGAACTGTGCTTCATTCAATATTTAAAGATGAAAAACAAAACACACCATTAATTTACTAGCTATTGGAAATTTGTGGTGGGGAAAATTCAATATGTTATGTTGGTTAGTAAAGCTTAAAGTTAGAATTTTTATGTCTTCAAATTTAATAACATTCTATTAATGACCTTGAGTATTTAGTCTGGGAAACAGGGAAGAAGTAGTATGTAAGAATGAAGCAGAGGTGGGATACCATGGCTCATGCCAGTAATCTGAGCACTTTGGGAGGTCAAGACAGGAGAATTGCTTGAGCACAGGAGCTCAAGATCAGCCTGGGAAACATAGGGAGACCTCTGTCTCTCCAAAAAATAAGAAATTAACCAGGCATGGCAGCACATACCTGTAATCCCAGCTACCCTGGAGGCTTGGATGAATCTCTTGAGTCTAGTAGGTCGAGGCTGCAGTGAGCTGTAATCGCACCATTGCACTCCAGACTGGGCAACAGAGCGAGATCCCGCCTCAGAAAAATAATAAACATGGGGACAAAGCCTGATTCCTGTGGTCCCATGACAAATTCTAGCCCATTCTTTGTATACAAGATGTAGAAAGATGAGTAGATTAGCAGGGATTACCTTGCCTCAGAGACTGTCAAAATGATTTACCTTATCTCTGTTTTAAGATAAGACAGAAATATTCTTTGTTGGCCAAAAAAAAAAAAAAAAGAATGCCCTTCACAAGCAATGCTAGAGTGTTAGAGAATTCAGAGAAAATCTTGTTACAAGTGCATGATTATTGAGGCACCATGATTTATAGAGAAAATGAAGTGTTTTGCCCCCAAATTCTATAGTGTGCCACCTTAGAAAGATGTTAACTAATATTGACATCTGTGTCAGCAATATTTTGGGATTAAGACAATCATCTCCACTTAAAGTTTACTTTCAATTTGGTTCTCATCCCTGTCTTAGTTTCCATCCTCAATACATCAATCTGTAGTCTCAAATGATTCAGCAATATTGTAGCTGATCCTTACCTTAAGGCATGGTATGCCCAGAAGCAGGGAGTATAAATATGAAATATTGCTACTGCTTATCTGACTTGCAGTAGATCAGTGTCATGTGACTCAAGGACATTTTCTGCCAAGGATTTTCATACTATAATTCCTTTTGTATCAAAAGTGTATCAAAACTGAATACTTTTGTAAAATAAATGGTTTATCTACTCCAGGATTATGACAAGGTCAGAGGAGCATTAGCAACTTTAAAGGGGTGACATTGTTTCTATAATGCATGAATTTAACAAAACGCTTTTTTACAACAATTTCATTTTCAGCTAGTATTACCTGAATAGCACTGAGCTGAGATTGTGCCACTGCACTCTCGCCTGGGCGACAGAGCAAGACTCTGTCTCAAAAAAAAAAAAAAAAAAAGAATTTTCTCACCTTGTCTCGGGTAGCTTTCCTTTTTTAAAGAACATTTCATTATGAAAATGTTCAAATATAAAGAAAAGTTGAGAGAAGAGCGCAGTGAACAGCCATGTTCCTAGTGTTAGATTCTAGAATTAATATTTTGTTATATTTACTTAATCACATATCTATCTGCCTATTTATCCACATATGTATACCTCTATCATCCATTGATCCACCTTTAATCTACCCATCAATTAATCCATCTTAATTTTGGACACATTTCAAGGTAACTTGAACATTTCAAGCTAACTTATAATTTCAGATGCATTTCAAGACCTCAGTATACTTCACTCCTAAACACCAAGCGATATAACATTTACTAGATTTCACTCTTTGTTATAATTTTAAAAATATAATTTACATTTCACTTGCCTGATTTTTAATAAAATAATTTGCTTTCTTTTCCTTGTTTATTTGTTTAAATTCCTTATAGATTCTAGATATTAGACCTTTGTTGGATGTATAGTTTGCAAACGTTTTCTCCCATTCTGTGGGTTGTGTGTTTACTCTTTTGATTATTTCTTTGACTGTGCAGAAGTTTTTTAGTTAATTAGGTCCCATTGACTTATTTTTATTTTTGTTGAGTTTGCTTTTGGGGCCTTAGTCATAAATTCTTTGCCTAGGTCAATATCCAGAAGAGTTTCTCCTAGGTTTTATTCTAGAATTTGTAAGGTTTCAGGTCTTAGATTTAAGCATTTAATCCATCTTGGGTTAATGTTAATACGGTGAGAGATAGGGATCTAGTTTTGTTCTTCTACCTGTGACTATCCAATTTTTCCAGAACCGCGTATTAAATAGGGTGTCCTTTCTCCAGTGCATATTTTTGTCTGCTTTGCTGAAAATCAACCATTTATAAGTATTTGGCTTTATGTCTGGATGCTCTATTCGGCTTCATTGGTTTGCATGTCTACTTTTATACCAGTACTATGCTGTTTTGGTTACTATAGCCTGGTAGTACAATTGGAAATTGGGTAATGTGATGCCTCCAGCTTTGCTCTTTTTGCTTGGAACTGCTTTGGCTGTTTAGGCTCTTTTTTTCTTTTCATTTTATTTATTTTTGTTTCTTATGAATTTTAGGCTTAATTTTTTCTAATTCTGTGAAAAATGGCATTGGCATTTTGGTAAGAATCACACTGAATCTGCAGATTGCTTTGGACAGTATGGCCATTTTCACAATACTGATTCTTCCAGTGCATGAACATGGGATGCTTTTCCCGTTGTTTGTGTCATGCATGTTTGTCCATTTGTTTATGTCATTTTCATCAGTGTTTTGTAGTTTTCCTCGTAGAGATCATTCACCTCCTTAGTTAAGTATATTCATAGGTATTTAAAAACTTTTTTCTAGTTATTATAAAAGGGGTTGAGTTCTTGATTTTATTATCAGTTTGGTCATTGTTTCATAGCAGCGCTACTGATTTCTTCACATAGATATTGTAACCTAAGCCTTTACTGAATTCATTTATCAAATCTGGGAGTGTTTCGGGGGAATCTTTAGAGTTTTCTGGATATAAAACCATATCACTGGCAAACAGAGATAGTTTAACTTCCTCTTTTCCAGTATGGATGTCTTTTATTCCTTTCTCTTGCATGATTGCTCTGGCTAGGACTTCCAGTACTGGGTTGAATAGAAGTAGGGAAAGAGAGCATCCTTGTCTTAGTCCAGTTCTTAGGAGGAATGCTTTCAACTTTTCCCCATTCAGTATTATATTGGCTGGGCCTTTGTCATATACGGTTTTTATTACTTTGAGGTATGTTTCCTCTACACCTAGTTGGTTGAGGATTGTTTTTTCTTTTCTTTCCTTTTTTTTTCTTTTTGTTTTGAGGCAGAGTCTTGCTTTGTCACTCAGGCTGGAGTGCAGTGGCATGATCTCAGCTCACCGCAACCTTGTTTCCTGGGTCCAAGCAATTCTACTACCTCAGCCTCCCGAGTAACTGGGATTACAGGCGCCCCCCAACAGGCCTGGCTAATTTTTGTATTTTTTAAATAGAGATGGGGTTTCACCATGTTGGCCAGGCTAGTCTCAAACTCCTGATCTCAAGTGATCCCCCCGCCTTGGCCTCCCAAAGTGCTGGGATTACAGGTGTGAGCCACCATGCCCAACCAGGTTGAGGGTTTTTATCATAAAGAGATATGGATTTTACTGAACGCTTTTTCTGAGTCTACTGAGATAATCATATGAACAGACATTTCTCAAAAGAAGTTATACAAATGGCCAAGAAATATAGAAAAAAAATGCTCAACATCACTAATCATCAGGGAAATGCAAATTAAAACCACAACAAGATACCACCTTACTCCACCCACAATGGTCATTATGAAACAAAACAAAACAAAAACAGTAAATATTGGTGCAGATGTGGTAAAAAGCGAACACTTACCTACTGCTGGTGGAAATATAAGTTAGTGAAACGTCTATAGAAAACGGTATGGATATTTCTCAAAGAACTAAAAGTAGACCTACCATTTGATCCAGCAATCTCAATACCGGGTATCTACTCAAAGGAAAAATAGTCATTATACCAAAAAGATACTTGCATGTGTATGTTTATCACAGCCTAATTCACAATTGCAAAGATTTGGAACCAATTCAAGTGCCTATCAATATATAAGTGGATAAATACAATGGAAATACTATTTCCTTAGCATTCCATGGAAAGGAATAATCTATGATTTCTTTCATCAGTGTTTTGTAGTTCTTCTTTTAGAGACCCCTCACCTCCTTGGTCAAGTATGTTCCTGGGTATTTTAGTTTATTTTTGTAGCTATTGTACAAGGGATTGAGTTCTTTATTTGATTCTCAGCTTGGTCATTGTTGGTGTACAGCAGGGCTACTGATTTGTGTACTGACAAATGAGTCCATGGAAACATTATGGAAAACTACTTAGCCACAAAAATGAGTGAAATAATGTCTTTTGCAGCAACTTGAGTAGAACTGGAGGCCATTATCCTAAGTAACTCAAAAATAGAAAACCAAATACTGCACATTCTCACTTATAAATGGGAGCTAAGCTATGGGTACACAAAGGCATACATAGTAGTAAAATGAACATTGGAAACTCAGAGGAAGGAAGCTCAAGAGGGAGGTGAGGGATGAAAAATTACCTGTTGAATACAATTTCACTATTTTGGTGATGGGCACACTAAAGCCAAAACTTGACCACATACAATCATCCCCGTAACCCAACACCATTTGTACCCCTCAAGCTATTGACATTTTAAAAAATTAATTAAAATAAAACTGACAGAGTAAAATGCACATATCTCAAATGACTCGACTATTTCTTTTCACTTGCCTCAATATTTGTCTCTTTCAAATTTCAGCAAAAGCCTCCACTGCTTCCCTAACTTTTAGTACACTGGAAGTGATTCTCCATTGTTCTCTTTATCATTTCCTTAATAATCTCATGAATGTTAACTCTACAGTCACACATTTTCTGCCTTTCCCTAGTGAAGCAATCCAATTATTAAACTCTTATCAATTATTCTAGATCATAGATGTACACCTTTTGAATGCTTCAGTACATTCTTAAATATCTGGCCAGCTTTCAAAGAGAGGTCTTTGTACCTAGAATCAGGAAACTTAAATATCGTAAGCTGCCATGGCACACCTGTTTTGTAGTGTATCAGTGTCATGTGACAAGGAAATTCATTTTCAAGCATTTGTCTACTATAATTATTTTGCTCTCAAAATCACATCAAAATTGGACACCTCAGAGATCATGTTCTTTTTTAATGGGGAGTCAAGACAAGAGTGAAGGATTCAAACGAATGACCAGTTTCAATAAGGAAAGCTATAACAATAAAATTTTCTTCCTTCTCTATCATCTCACCTCCACAACTCCTAATCCACACTCTTACCTCCCTCCTTGACACACGTCCCATATTCTCATTCTCAAACACTATCCCAGTTGCCATTGGTAAGAATGCTTCAATACTGGTTTGATTCTCAGCCTTCTGCATATATATACACACACACACATATATATATGTGTGTGTGTGTATATAAAACATATGTATATAACATATATATATATTACTTTAAACCCTGGAGTCTACCTGACAAGGGAAGATAAATCATATTTTAAAATTCCAAAGTAAAAAAAAGATGTGGCTCTATATGTATATCTTAAAAAGAAGTTTAGTTAAATGCTTTTAAATCTTCATTTACAAATAACATCAGTTTTTCCCAGCATTCTAGCAAGGATTAAATCCAGTTCTTCTTATCTTGAAGCCAAAATATTAGCACAAAAACTGCATCAGCCAAAATATCTCCAAATGTTATTAAAAACCATTGCTGTGTAAACTTTAATGATGTTTGCATACTAGCATTAGGATGCATAATAACTCTTTCTCAGAGTATTTTATTATAAAAATAAAACACTGAGTCTGTTTCCTCCTGCAGTAATGAAAAAGAGTAAATACAAATAAATAAAGTAGAGCAAAGACCATGATTTAAAACTGAATGCTTTATTTATTAGAGCTAATGCAAAAGTTTCACTACATAATATATAGGAACCTAACTATGGCATGCATAAAAATTAACATAAATATGTTATTCTGTGGGGGGAAGGAGGCATTGAAGAAACAACAGATAGAGAAAATGCTTCATTAACTACAATCTATCATTACTTTATTCCCACTAATACCTTAATCACAAATTGCAAATGTGACTATAGGGCAAAAGAAGCAGCTCTAATATAATTAAACTTGGAAACCACAACCCAGTTGTTCTTGGGTTTTATTTGCAGCAATTATAGCCCTAGGTACAAGAATCTGAGACAACAGAGAGCAAGGTCTTCTCTTTTTCCATTCCTAGCAAAAAGAGGAAGCCAGAAGGGAGGACTGAACAATTTAACAATGTTCTTTGCTTGCTGAGATCAATCGATCTTTAATCCACCAAGTGTGGTACTGCTTACATGCTTGAAATGAAAAGCATTTCATCTAACAATGGGATGTCTTTTCTCTCATTGGAGTTCTATGCAGAAAGGTCACCAGTGTAACTTGCACACATTCCAAGGTGTTAATATACACAGAAAAGAATTTTTAAAATAAATCAACATGCAGAGATAATGATCCATTCCAGTATACTCTGTCTTTTCTTCTCTATTATATGTTCATTATTACTGGCCTTTGGATATGTGGTGAGCTGCATATCAGCTTCAAATATTATAGTCAATGCATCTTTAAGCTTATGAAATAGCAAGTGTTAATTCTCTATTTTAAAGATAACAAAGGGCAATAAAAGCTGCCTAGGTAATGTAAGAGAGAGAGTAGCGGTTCAGGTCATGTATGTCACTGTAGAAAGACATAGGTCCTGGGCCTGCTCTTTACCTAAATTTATCACTAAATTCCTGAAGTCTTAGTTTTCTCATTCACAGAATTCTTAAGAATACCAACTTCAGAGTGCTGTGGGGTCTAAAATAGATAATGAGCTTTAAGCCCTTAACACAGAGCTGGACATTATGTGAACGTGCAGTGAATGCTAGTTAGCTATTATGACAATTAACTACACACCCATATCTCAGATGTTGAAACACAGTGGGTAAGAAACATCACTAAGAAGCTGATAATTTGATATGATTACATATCAATCTTTGAAATAATTGCAATTTTGAAGAATGATAAGTTCTAAGGGAAAGAAGAATAAAGGCCAATAATCCAGAGGATAAAATAGAAATTCATCTGACAAGGATTGAAAACACATCCCTTTATCACATTGATTAATCATCAGTCCTAATTCCATCCTCCTCTGCATGGTATCTTAGATACATAGGTGTATAAATCACATGTTTCAACTTCCATGTTTCCCCCTCCCTGCACCCAATTCAGTAGCATCTCTCTTCCATAGCAACATTCTAACATAGATACCTCCCAACAACAGCAACAAGAATATATTTATGTTTTTCTTCCCCACCGAGCCAAAAGCTAGTTTTGTCCTGTTTTAACATAACTTGTTAACATATCTATTCATTACAGATAATATTTTGTGCTGTTAACAAAAAGTGAAGGAAAAATTGCTTGATGCCTACAAGTTTGACAGGTTCGAATATGAAGTCATGTTTTGACTTACTGAAGCTACCCAGAGATTATAAGCACAAAATTAATGGGGCTTTTGAAAGATGATGCATTATTTATAGGTAGATAAGCCCTTTCTGTTGAACTGGGTTAACAGAAACATGACGAGGTTAAACAAATCAGAATGTTATGGAGAACAGTAATATTATAAAAGTAATTTGCATTTTGTCAACAAAAGCGAATAGGGTATATCACTAACAGGCAAGATTTCATAAAACTATGCTGTGTTTTTTTCAGTAAACTAATGTGAATTCTCCTTTCTGCCAATTATTTACTTAGAAGCACATAAGAGTTTGATATTATGGAGAAAACTGAGAGTTAATTTGTTTGTAATTGGGAAATGATCACAACCCAGTATCATATGTATAGTTACATATTGCTGATTGACAGGGATATATTCTGAGAAGTCCATCCTTAGGCTATTTCGTCACTGTGCAAACATCATAGAGTATACTTACACAAATCTAGATGGTATAGCCTATTACACACCTGGGCCATATGGTCTAGCCTATTGCTCCTAGACTACAAATCTGTGAATTTTACTGAACTAAATACCATAGGCAATTGTAACACATGGTAAGTACTTTTGTATCTAAATGTAAAAAAGGTACAGTAAAAGTATGGTAATAAAATCTCATTTAACCACTGTCATATATGTAGTCCATCACTGACTGAAACATTGTTATGTGGTACATGACTGTACACATACTCAGGGAACCACATTTGTAAAGATTGCCAGAATGACTGGAAAATAATGTGAGTTATTTGACCTCTCCCCTACCTGGTAATAATACCTTTTAGACTGAGTTAAAAACTGAACTAAGAGTAAAATCCTAGTTAAAATAACCTCCAATAACCAAAACCAATAATAAAATGTTATTATATACTTCACATCTGAGATAAGCAATAGTTATCAAGAATGGCTGCTTATTTGAGTGTTCAAATGAACCATCAACCAATTTAAAACAATAAATAATCAACATAGTAAAAATAATTAGTATGGGAATTAGCCAATGTAAATCTTCAGTAGACATCATTTCCTAAGTGCTAGAATTTCAACAAAGTTTTGCACAGAAAAACACAATGCTCTATATCACAGTTTTCCACTGATTAATTCTAGCGTGATTACAAATTCAATTTTAAGTTGTTAAGGTAGTAATGTTTTTATTATATACTCCAAAAATATTATTTATAATACTGTAATTGAGTGATTTGCATGAGCTCTGGGCAGCTGTAAGACATAGGAAGCCCCACTGTCTTTGCACTTGGGAAATAGGCCAGGATGAGAAATAAGGTTTGAATAAAAAAGAGTGAGCTAAGATTTGAACAGAAAAGAGTGAGCTAGGTCTGAAAGAAAAAAACAGGGCCAGATTAGAAAATTTAATCCAAGAATGGCACATCAATGGAGTTCAGTATAAATTAGGAAATATTCAAGGCTAGATTCTAAATACACATAGAAGTTTGATCCTGAAACTAATTTGGACTTGTTTTTTAAAAAAGCAAACAGTCAGTAAAAGGGACAAAAACGGTGCTTATATTTAAAGACTGAGTTAAGGTGTTGCTCTTCACACCAGAAATTCAGGCACAAAATGGGAAAGGTATTTTGTCAGTGAGACTGAAATGAAACAAAATAAAAATCTTAAAATCTGAGGATGTTATTGGTTAGAAACAGTAACTTCAAAGTACATGTTGTCTTCTGTTCCCAAACAAAGGCTATCAGGCCTCTTCTTTGATACTTAACTAGGCTCTGGCACATTTTAAGAAAAGTCTGATGGTGTGAGAAACTATAGTTACAGATGAGGGTTAGTTCTTGGGTAAGATCCTCTGAGGAGCAAAACTTCTTGGCTGTAAACATCAAATGAAATAATTCGTACTATGAAAGGCCCTATTCTATCAGTTTCTATAGGTAAGACATTATAAGTATAAAATGTAAGAAGTATAGCTCTATTGGAAGTGAGATTAAGGGGGATAAAAGATTTGACGAGTTTTTAATTCTACTGTCAGAAAACCAAGGGCAAATACCACACATTTTCCAAAACAAATCAAATTTTATATGTAAAATTGGTGAATTTTATTGTATGTAAATTATACCCCAATGCAGATAACCAAAATCATGAAAATTAGTTTGGAAGTTAAAAATTGTAATATTCAGTTAATTATAAAATTCATATATGTAGAAAGATAAAAATACTAAAAGTGAGACATAACTATTATGTAATACTATATAATATTGTTTATTTTCTTAAACTCTGTTACTTAAAGAATAAGTTACAAGTTGTTGGGATGTGTAACACTTTTTAAAATAAATACTAAAGTTATTCAGTTCATTGCTTATTTCTACAAACTTCTCAGCATGAGAAAAAGTACAAAACTGGATGTCATTTTTCTGAAGTAAACCACTTCCCCATTCTTACCTTAAAGTAACAAATATACTCCAATTGCATTTTACAAATGTAATAATAATAATAGTAATTTTTAAGTATATATATAAAAATTAATGCTAAACCTAAAGATTAATCTTGGGTCACTATTTTAGAATTCCTAAAATTTCTTGGTATTGTTAAATATTTTATTATAAATACACCTTACTTTTAAAATCATGAAGCAGAGCAATAGTTTCCCACCCTTAACTTTATAATGTTTTAAGATATCCAGTGGTTTCTGAGTGGAATATTGATCACATATATTTATATCCTATGGCTTTCACTGTGTGGATTAAAATATTCATTCATTCAACTAGTATTTGTTGTATATCTTTTCTTGCTAGGCACTGATAGGGATGAGTATCATTAAAACAATATCAATAGCAATGAGAACAACAAAAGTTGAGGGAAGTTATGAATTTTTCAAAAATGAGAAGTTATGTTTACTCCTATGGGTATATTCTAATTCTGGTGAGCTCATGCGATTTCACCGAGCCATATAGCTATTACTGGGTCCTCCATTTCAAGCCAGCAGCAGTCATGCACCTGGCATCTATTACCAAATGAGCTCCACTGAGGAAGAAGTAACCTTTTCTGCGAAGCATTCATGTCTGTGGTGTCTGAAATACAATTACTCTATGGGAATTCTCCTTCACTTCTAGCTAGTAGAAATAGTGGGTACACAGGGAGAATAAGTCTTCGGAACACAGATCAGCAAGCACAGAGGCTTACTTTTGTTTTTGAAATGAAAAGCTGAAGTTTTACCAAGTTCTGAAATAGAATCAAGAGTTGCCTCATTAAGGTACCTATTTCCAGCTTCTATTGAAATAAAGTAAGAACTCTACTTTATCCTAGAGTGAACAGTGGGAGAGAAACTCAAATTTGGAGATGTAATAGAAATCTGTTTAGAAGCAATCAGACAAAAAGAAAAATAAAATATCTTGTGTATGGTCTAGCTGACCAAAAAGGCAACATAAAAATGGCTAAGACTGTATTGTGTATGAGGATCGGATTCCAGTTTCATCTCCATACTATTAACCTTTTCACTTTTTAAGTGGAAAGCACAGCTATTTCAATTATAGCTTTTGTGGAAGATAGGAGAGAATTCTCATGTTTAAATGACTATGAAAGAAATCAGATATGAACAAAGATATGAAGTCAGCCATAGAAATGAATTTAGGATAATCAAAACATTCCCTCGAAGATGGCCGAATAGGAGCAGCTCCAGTCTTCAACTCCCAGCGCCAGCGACACAGAAGACCGGTGATTTCGGCATTTTCAACTGAGGTACTGGGTTCATCTCACTGGGGAGTGCCGGACGATCGGTACTGGTCAGCTGCTGCAGCCCGACCAGCGAGAGCTGAAGCAGGGCGAGGCATTGCCTCACCTGAGAAG